>NC_056731.1:1655073296-1655218296 GCF_019279795.1 Protopterus annectens | reverse complement strand
CCATATAGGACAAGTGTTTAAGGTCTAGGATCCTCTTTGTGAGGTGCTTTTGTGGCCTATCCAGTTGTTGCAGGTGTCAAGTGAGGTACATTCCAAATGGGACATTGTATTCGATGACTGGCCTAATGAGGGAACAGTAGAGGGAGACAATGATCTCTTTCTTCCTAGATGCAAAACCCTTAGTAATGAGATGTGCCACATAGAAGGACTTTCTGACCACAGTGGTACTGTGGTGGTCAAAAAAGAGGTTGCTGTCAACCTGTATTCCCAGATCTCTTATAACCTCTTCTGTGTTCAGTGGACTACCATTGATGTGGTAATTCATGGGAACTGAGTTTTTCCCAAAGGGGATCCAGTATCTGTCTGCCTGAGATGACATGATCGACAAACCATGATGCTTTGCAAGAGATGGTTTGCACCTGTTGCCCCTGGGATTCAGGTTACTGGCTAAGGTTCTTGCCACCTCTATAGTGCCTTTTTTAGGCAAGGTTCAAAGGACAAGACTACCAGCATAACAGGTACAAGCAAGCAAAATCTGAAGGTAATGCTACTCAATGCTAGAAGTCTAAACCTCAAGATGCACTCTCTCGAGGCTCTCCTAAAAACGGAGAACATCGATATCTGTGCAGTAACTGAGACCTGGTTCAAAACTCCAGAGACGCCTCCTGCAATACCAGGCTACAACTCATACCACACTTTTTGACCACCAAACCAGGACCAAAACACTAAAGGTGGAGGAGTGTTCATATTCACCAAGGATATTCACACCTCCAGGCTGGTTGCCCAACATAATGCATCTGAAATTCTCCAGGTGCAACTAACACTAGGTAAGACTGCAATACAAATTGTAGCTTGCTACAGATCCCCCACCATGCCTCAAGATTCTCACTACACCTTTCTAAACATACTGGAAAATATTAAGATGCAACCAAACACCCTAATACTGGGTGATTTCAACTACTCTGCCATTAACTGGGAAAACTACTCCTGTACCAACACCTTTGCTCAACGGTTCTTGGAATTCATAAATTCCAATGCCCTAGAACAACTAATTCATAGTCCCATCAGGGATACCAATATTCTAGACCTGGTCATTACCAACATGGGAGATCAATGCTCCACACCAGTGGTCACCACCTTGTTGGAAATGTCAGACCATAAGCTAATCACCCTTGACATCCACATCCCACCCCCACCCCCTTTTAAGGAAACCTCTGTAAAAATCTTCTCCAAAGCCAACTTCATGCTTCTCAAGTCAGACGTAACAAACTTCATGACACCCATACAGATGGGAACTGGAAGTTCAACTGCTGAATCCTACACTAAGGTGCTGTACGAGCACATTCACTCATGCATGGACCGAGCCATCCCAAATAGAACCAAGATGCTGTCCTCTAAAAAAAGGAAGCCAATCTGGTGGTTCCCCTGCCATAAACAAGCTGTACAACAGAAGGAAGAAACTTTTGAACTGTTGAGAAAAGAGGAAGAACCCAGGAATCAAAAAAACTCTTCACCAGCCTCAGTAGAATGCTAAGATCCCTCATAAAAATCTTCCAAAGCTAGTTACGAAAACAAAATTGCCAAATATTCCAAAGACTACCACAATGCATTCTATAGCTATGTCAAAAATCTAAATGGCAATACTCAGATCTGCTCTGAGCTATAGCAAAATGGCACTAGATATATTGATCCCAAGGATATTGCCAACATCCTGGCAGATAGATTCAGTGCCAACTTCACCCCCCTCTCACCCCCTAAAGCGCCCATCTCAATACCGAAAGAGTGCCAAATTCCGGTAATCATGGCCACTAAGATAAAAAATGATCTCTCCAAAGCCAAGAATACAGCATCCATGGGACCAAATGACATCCTGGGCTGTGTACTGCATTAACTACAAAATTAACTGGCACCTCACCTTTGTTTCATGTTTAATCATAGCCTCACCTCAGGCTTCATGCCCACAGAGTGGCGCACGGCTACAGTCATCCCACTCCACAAGGGGGGATCCACTTTGGATCCCAGGAACTACCGTCCCATCAGTCTGATGGGCCTGATCTGCAAGGCCATGGAATGTATTATTATGGCACTTTAAACAAAGACATTGGCAACCTTCAATCACTGGACCCCACTCAGTTTGGGTTTGTGAAGGGCCGATCTTGCCTCCTGAATCTGATCGACTTCTTCGAATCAGTCTCCAGAGCCGTGGACAAGGGTAAGGTGGTTCAAACAGCAAACTTGGACCTTGCCAAGGCTTTCAACACTATCCCCCACTTTGTAATCATAGAAAAACTTACTAAGCTGGGCATTAATCCCTATGTCACTTGATGAATAACAAATTGGCTTACTGACAGAACACACACTGTAAAAGTAGCCGACTCCAAATCCAGCTCCAGACAAGTGACAAGTGGTGTACCACAGGGTTCTGTCCTGGGACCACTCTTGTTTAGCATCTACATCTCTGAAGTACGGGCCAACACTAAGGGACTCTAGCTTACAAAGTTTGCAGATGACTGCAAGCTGGGAGCCATTACTGAATCCCCAAATGATGTGGATATACAACAAAAGGGCCTTAATGAAACAGATGCCTGGTGGCAGAGCCATGGGCTCAAGCTAAATGACAAAAAATGTATAGTTGTCCCCTCTGGGAAAAAACACTTACCTTTGGACTACCACATAGGTGGCAGTACATTAACACCAAAAGTGTGATAAGAGACCTAGAGACACATGTGGACAGTGGTCTCACCTTTGATAACCACATGGCCACAACAGTTAGAAAATCCTTCTACATGGCACACCTCCTCACTAAGGGCTTTTCTTCCAGAAAAAAGGAGGTCATTGTCCCTCTGTACTCATCCCTCATTAGACCCATTATAGAATACAATGCCCCGTTTGGTATGTACCTCACAAGACATCTGCAACAACTAGAAAGACCACAGAAATACCTCACAAAAAGAATCACATGCCTAAAGCAGATGCCTTATGCTGACCATCTAAAGAAACTCCAGCTATACTCTGTCACATATCGCCTACTCAGAGGCAATCTCTGCCTATCATACAAGGCCATGTCAAACCCAGAGTTGTTGGACATGCTACACTTAAAGAAATCCCAATCCCTCTGAACCACACACTCCAGGTATCTTAACCTTGTCATCACGATGAATAGAACATGCTGAAGGGATAGGTTCCTGACCCAGAGACTCCCCATACTCTGGAATAGGCTGCCCATACATGTCAGGCAGAGCACCTCAATGGCCCTCTTCAAGAGGAAGCTTGACGATTGGATGGGAGATAGGAAATTCACCCCAGGGATCACATCAGTAGCCCTGCTAGACAGGAGTCCAGGAAAGTAAATATTTGTGGGAAGCAATAGCCAGGGAATCATTATGGCTAGGCTTGTATAGGCCCTAGGGCTGACAGCCTAGGACCTACCTATGAACCTATGAACTACACATTTTTTGGCATTGAGTCTAAGGCCATGGTTCTGACTCCAGTCGTTGGTCTCAGTGAGGCCTTTCTGTAGGATGTCAACATCACTTGGGGAGTTAATAATAGCTCCCAAATTGCAAACGTCTGCAAACTTTGTCAGCCAGAGTCCCTTCGTGTTGGCCTGGACTTTCAGAGAAGTAGATAACAAACAGGCATAGCTGTCAACTGATCAGAGACAAATCTAAAGAGAATCAGGGACAAATCCTCAAATAATCAGGGACAATCGGGGACATTTTCTAAATATTTGTACTATTAGCTTGAAACATTTGCAGAATAAGAGAATGTGGATTAATATAGATTTTCTGATGTAAAACGTCTATAACTTTGAATTACTATCATTATTTATTAAGGGCAATTCACCACCTTTTCTTCAGCAGTCACTAGTTTTAAGAGGGATTAAGAGGGATAGACCTACAATCTGAGTCTAAATCAGGGACAGTTGAGAGGTCTGCAAACAGGAGAGTACCCAGGACCGAACCCTGTGGGACTCCACTCGTGACTGGTCAGCAGTCTGACTTGGAGTCATCTACTTTCACACTGTGGGTACTATCTGTGAGCCAGTTTGCAACCCACCTAGTGATATAGGGGTAGATGGCTAGCTTAGTGAGTTTTTCTATGATTCCTGAGTGGGGAATGGTATCAAAGGCCTTGGCCAGATCAAGGTAGGCTATATGAACAACCTTGCCTTCATACACAGCTCTGGTGACTGACTCAAAAAAGTCGGCCAAGTTGAGCAGGCATGATCTACCCTTCACAAAATCAAATTGTGTGGGATCCAGAGTTTGGAGATTCCCTATATCCTTGTTTATTAGGTCCATGATGATGCATTCCATAGCTTTGCATATCAGACTCATCAGGCTAATGGGGCGATAGTTCCCAGGGTCGGTAGTCACTCCTCCTTTGTGGAGAGGGGTGACTGTAGCAGTGCACCATTTGGTAGGGACAAAGCCTGAGGTGAGGCTGTGATTGAACAGAGTACACAGTTGAAGTGCCAGTTCACTCTGTAGTTCATGTAGAACACAGCCAGGGATATTGTCAGGTCCCATAGAAGCTTTATTCTTGGCCTTGGACAGTGCTGTTTTTAACCTGTGCAGCAGTAATACTGGGTACCTGTCAATCTACTGGCATTGTGATTGTTCCTTTGGGGGGAGAGAGGGGTAAAGTTGGCACTGAATCTGTCAACCAGTATATTGGCAATATCTGTTGGCTCGGTATAGGAGATACAATTGTGCAGTAGCTCAGAGCAAATCTGGGTATTGCCATGGAGATTCTTTACTTAACTATAGAAGGCCTTGTGGCTGTCTTTACTATCTGCTACAATTCTGTTTTCATAGCTAGCTTTAGAGGATTTGATGAGGGATCTCAACTTTTTGTTGAGGCTGATTAAGGGAGTTTTTCCAGTCTTGTGACTTCACCTTGTTCCACATCAGTTTCCTCCTTCTGTTGTAGAGTTTGTTTATGGCAGGGGACCAGCAGATTGGCTTTGTTTTTTGGAGGCGAGTGTCTTGGTTCTATTGGGTAAAGTGAGATCCATGCATTTGTGTAAATGTTCGTACAGTGCATTGGTGTATAATTCGGTGGTCATGCAACATTTCTCCATTTGCATGGGTGCCGTGAAGTTAGCCACCTCTGTTTTTAGGGGCCCAAAGTTAGCTTTGGAAAAGTTTTTCATGGTGGTTGCCTATGCGGGGGGGGGGGGGGGGGGGTAAGAGGGATGCGAATTTCCAAGGTGATTAATTTGTGGTCAGATCTAACCAGGGAGGAGTCGCCCATGTTAGTAATGGCCTGGTCAAGGATATTGCTACCTCTAGTGAGGGTAAGAATGAGCTAGTCCAGGGCATTGGAATTAATGAATTCCAGGAAACATTGGGCAAGTGTATTGACACATGGGTAGTTTTCCCAGTTAATGGAGGGGTAGTTGAAGTCACTGAGCATGAGAGTGTTAGGTTGGACCCTAATATTCTCCAGGGTGCTTAGGAATGTGGAGTGTGAGTCTTGGGACATGGTTTGGGACCTATAGCAGGGTACGACCTGAATTGCTGTCTTACCCAATGTTAGCTGCACCTGACGTATCCCTGATGTTTTATGTTGGGCTACTAATCTGGAGGTGTGCGCATCCTTTATGAATATGGAAACACCACCGTTTTTAGAGCTTCGGTCCAAGTTCTAGGGCCGAAAGGTGTGGAATGAGTTATAGCCTGGTAGTGCAGGAGTGCTTTCTGCTACCTTGAACCAGGTCTCTGTTACAGCACAAATGTCGATGTTCTCCATTTTAAAGAGTGCTTTGAACGAGTGCATTTTGAGATTTAGACTTCTAGCATTGAGTGGCATGACCCTCAGACTGCATTTGTTTGTAGCTGTTATGGTGGAAATCTGGTCTTTGGAACACCACCTTAAAAAGGAACTATAGGGGTGGCAAGAGCCATGGCCAGAATCTGGAAGCCCAGGGGTAACAGACGCTGGCCATTTCTGGCAAAGCATCGAGGTCTGTCAGTCATGTCATCCCAGGCAGACAGACATGGGAGCCCCTTAGAATGACACCAGAAACTTAGCCAATTGTTGAAATCAATCATTTCTGCTTGTACTGTGGTATCATTCTGGGTGATGATAGGATGCTGCTCAGGGCTAGTGTCATACCCGCCTGAGCAACATAATCCGAGAGCTCCTCCATGTCTCTTTTCATGTAGTCCAGGGAGGTACATCTCAGGTCATTCATACCCACATGAAAAATGACAGTCATATTTGTACCTGTTGTTGAGGGACTTGAGTGCATGTGTTATGTAGTGGATCCTGGCACCTGACAGTTATCTGACTCTTACTTTCTCCTTATTCATCCTAGTGAGGGGGACATCAGTGTGCCACACTATCGAGTCACCTATGACTAGTGTGTTGGGCATGCTGTTTTGCCTTAGAGGCTTTGGTTGAGTGGCATACTGTTTAGGAGAGTTATGTGTCTTGTGATTAGTGTTGTGTTGTGGTGGTCAAGTGCATTTCTGCTTTGGAGGTCTCTGCTACTTGGATAGATTTTTGTTGAGAGCCTCCATGAAGGTGGGTGAGTGGTTTGTGTTTTTATGTGAAGGCAGTGCTGGTGTGTGTTCTGGAGGGCTATGTATTCCATGTAATGTGGTGCAAGTGTTGACCTTCTCCTCTTGATCAGCTATTCCAGTCTTGGCTGGAGAGTGTGTGGCTTCCAATTTTGATATACAAGGGCATCTCTTGCAAGTCTGAGTGTTGGGAGGTAAGAGGAGAGGGTTGTCGGTGTAAATGAGGCAGTTGTTTCATTGCCTCAGGATACCCAAGTTCACCAGGTTAATAGGAGAAAGCAAAGGGAACTGACCTTTACATATGTCTGGAGGGGTGGGCATTAATAATAAGTACTGGAGCTGTTTCCTTGCAGAACGTTTAGTGCTGGTAGCACTTTTGTGTGCTACAATAATTGCTACAAGAAGTCCAGTAAGGTGCTAGACTAATAAGCTAGTAAAAGTGCAGGGGAGGAGAGAACTGGCAGATCTAAGGGAAAAATTGAAGAGCAGACTTTGGCACCACATCTAGAAATTGGGGTGGTACCTGAACATGAGTGATGTCTGCTGGAAGAGCTCTCATCAGGACTGCATCCAGTACCGCAACCACATGGCCTAACACATGTGGGTGTACACACTGCAATCACTGATAGAGCAGTAGATGTAGTGTCACTGTTGGAGCAGGATCTTGCACAGCCACGTCTGCTAACACCAGAAGATGGAGCAGCTCTCCGGCCACTTAGATGCACACCCTCCCTCAAAAGATGTTCCATCCAATCAGTTAAATGGCACTCTTCCCCTTCTCCCTTCTTACCTCTCTCTACTGGTGTGCCACAAGGTTCCATCTTGGGTCCCCTCTTATTCAACATCTTCACCAATGACCTTTTCACCTCATGCCATCAGTCCTCACTTATACAATATGCAGACGACTCCACAATCATTTCTACAGCCAACAACATCTCTGACCTACACTCCCTAACCCAAACAGCTCTATTATCCACTGAACAATGGCTTTCAGAAAACTTACTGATTCTCACTCCTACTAAAACCAAACTCTTACTCTTCCTACCCCACTCTCTTAATCATCTTAAATCCTCCTTTGTCATTAAGTCATGCAATAACACAGCTATCCTACCTGACACCCACACAAAACTCCTTGGAGTCATTATCGATGATGAATTAAAATTCAATCAACACATACAGCAATGTATAAAGAAAACGCATCAGAAATTAGGCCTGTTATACTGAAACAAAAAATATCTCAGTCTCGATGCTAGACTCACCCTAGGACAAGCACTCCTCCTCCCCTCACTCCTCTATGCTGCTCCAGTTCTCACAAATATCCAAAAAACTACCCTGAATAAACTCCAACAATCCTACCACAACATAGCCAGATTCATCACCAACTCCCCAAACAACACACACCACGGCATTGCTTTGAAGTTTCTACAATGGCTAGAACTCCCACAACTACTACATCTCTATCAATTTCACATGTTGCACTCTGTGCTCTTTAAACCATCCTACTGTCCATCCTTATCTCTCCTTGTCTCTGTCTACACCACATCTCGAACCCTTCGCACCTCTAATCAACAATTGCTTGATATTTACCACCCAAATAAGTCAGTAGGTAAGCTACTCTGCAAACACTCTGTGGCCCAAGCCTGGAACAAACTACCCCTTGACATTTGCTCTGTCTCTCACACCCCACTATTTAAAAGAAAACTAAAGACTCATTTACTCAGTTCCAGAATTTGCCCCTGCTATGACCCTACATAATTCCCTCCTCCTCCCACATTGGAATCACTCCATCTATTCTTGCCATACTTCTGAACTCTATCCCCACCAGTACAGTTACATAGCAAAAAAAAAAAAAAAACCTTGTGTTGTCATTTAACTATTGTTAATTTTGTTTATTATTTACTACTGTATTGTTTTGTTTGTGTTTTACTATTGAAATGACTAGTTTTATTTCTATTGTTTGCTATACCTGTATACTACTGTAGTGTTTTTTTATTGTACTAGCTGGAGCTTTTCTCCTCGGGTCTCCACTGAAAATGGGACAAAATCCCAGTTGGACTAACCCAGTCAACAAATGTCAATAAATAAATAAATAAATAAATCACAGAAATTACCTGATCCAGAGTGTCATACACCCTGTCTAAGGAGATGCCCACACAGTTCAATGAGGCACTCATGTCAGAATGCACAATATTCAGTAGTCATACTATCTGTTTTGAGGCCTAGGTGCAATGTGCCTGTGCCTCCACTATGGCCCTTCACATATGTCTGGCAGCACCTAATGACACACCAGCTTCAGGATGAGATTGGTCAGCAGGCTTCCTGCGAGTACCCCTACCAAATGTTCAGTGTGACAATGTCCTCACGATGGCTACAGGGAAGGGCAACCAGCTCTGCAACCAGAGGTACCACACTACCCTGATCAACTGTGTCAACCTCAACCTGTCCTATATCAGAGGTGTCTGTGCCCAAAGTATGTGTAGGCACACTGCATCTGAAGCATGGGCAGGGGATGTGAGAATCACAGCCAAAGTGTGAGACTTACCCACTGCACCCCCAGACTGTGCCTGTTCATCAACACCATCATCATAATCAGAAGCTGCTCATACTCTAACATCAGGTGGTAGAGTTCCACATTGCCACTCACAGGATCATCTATAACAAGCAATAAACACAACAAACAGGGAAAAGGAAGAGTAAAATTGGTCACATATTTTACTAATAATTAAGGTATGCTAAACATTTTAACAGATACTAAAGCTACAAACATGTTATTGTCACATAGACCTGAATCTACTTTCTATAAGTGATTGACAATAAACAAAAATGTGTGCTTACCTTGTGCAGGTGGGCAGGCAGCCTGCAACCCAGATGGGCTTGTATGAAAGGAATGGAAAAGAAAGAAGTCTGTTTACTATCAGAATGCAAATGAAAAAGAAGAGAAACAGAACAGTCCCCTTCTCAAGTGCATATTAAAAATGTTCTCATAAAAAAGTTAGTGAACATTTCGCTGCCCCCACTCCCCCACACAACCCAGAGCAAACTCCACTTTTTCTGTATGGCTGTAGTCTGACTCACACTATTATTAGTGTTTATACACACACACACACACACACACACACACACACACACACACACATATGTCTATACATCTATATGGGTCTACTTTACATGGTCGACTTTTCACAAAGTCGACTTTCATATGGCCGAGACCATATGATCGACTTTTGGAAAGCCGACCATGTAAAATAAACACAGAAAACACAACAAACACTTATGGCAATACTTAGCCTATTTTATTAAAATGCTGGCAATTACTTAATGTTGAATTGAGTTTTAACTATATGAGGCTCCTCAATTAAATTTTTGCTCCACAAGAAAAGGAATCGATTTCGAAACTTGAAAGGTGCAGAATGAACTATATGTTAAAAATTCTGAGTAGCTCTATTTAACTGAAATAGACAATGTATTGCTTAAAGTGTTAGCCTATGATGATAGGCAACAAATGATTAAGAAAAGGAAATTGGTGAGAGATATGGCAGACTTTAGGAAAGGCAACATATTTGTATGGCCTCATGGGTCCGAAGGGATTGTCAGTGTTTCTACTAATTGTGTTCAATCAATGGGGGCTGAACAGCCACAAGTTCCCTCTACTTCTTCTATGCAACCAGTGACTGGTTCAGACAATGCTATAAATGTTCCGGCTTTTGATGAGAGCTCTAATGGGGCTCGCAATGTTACCACATCTGCTGTTAATAATTCTCTTTTGTCTCATACTCCGACTGGGGCGAGACCTAAAGATAGCAGTGTTGCATCTCTTGATAATGTTTTTTTAAACTTCCCAACCCCTTTCAGAGTACCGCATGGTCTGAGCAGGGGGTGGAGCTCCAGCATGGGATGGAAGAGGCGGAAACTGTCTCTAGAGAATGATCCAGCCTTAGAGGAGAGAAACAGAAAGAGAGTTCAACGTTAGTTTATAATTTATCCTCATGTTCCTTGACACCTGAGCAAATAAGCCTTTTAGATAGAGGTCTCAGCTTTGTGCTTTCACAAGCAATCTCACTAGAGAGTGTGTTACTTGACATTAAATTGTTTCTGTGCAACATAGCATTAAAACTAACATTTGGTGAGCGTACAGATATGCCAGCTGCATTTAAACGTACTAGTTCTTTTGTTCCACAGCTAACTCCTGTACTTGAAACTTTTTTTTTTTTAATTGTGGAAAAGGAGTTATATACTACTGATATGAAGAAGAAGAATTTCTACAATTTGACATCTGGTGAATTTAAAGCACTGGGTGAATTATGAACTAATAATGACTTAATTATACATCCTGCTGACAAAGGGGGATCCATAGTGGTTCTGGATACTGCTCAACATAATGCAAGTATGAATTCTATGCTAAATGATGATTCTGTATATGAATGTATTAATGAAAATGAATTTAATCTTATTGTTAATAATATTCATAATCTTTTATACGAGTTATTAATGGAACAGGTCATTGACAAGGGGCTTTATGATTTTATGCTGGTCTCAGAACCTCTGATACCTGTTATACACGGTCTACCCAAGGTGCATAAGTCTCTCACTGACCCACCCCTATGTCTGATTGTTTTGGGAGCGGTTGGGCTACTGAATTTATTTCCATCTTTTTAGAGAAACAACTTAAGAAACCTTTAGAAACAGCTGCTGCTGTCATAGGTTCATAGGTTCATACTAGGCTATCTGCCCTAGGGCATTTATAAGCCTAGCCAGAATGTGTTTGGCTTTCGCCACCCATTTTAAATTTATTTTGCTATGCCCTTTTTTGAGGTTAGTATACTGTGCCTCTGTCTAACAGTGACACAGAAGTGATACCTGGGGTAAACCTACGATCTCCCATCCACTCATCAAGATTCCTCTTGAAGAGAGTCAATGAGGGACTCTGCCTAACCTGTACTGGGATTTTAAACCAGAGTGAAGGGAGCCTCTGGGTTATGAATCTGTCCCTCCAGCATGTCCTATTTATTTCAGTGCTGAGGTTCAAGTCTCTCGAGCGCGTAGCTCGATGGGATTTGGATTTTCTGAGGTGCAGCATGTCCATTAATCTTGAAGGATACTGAGCATTTTCTTAGTACCTTGGGTGAGTTTGCTAGGACACATGGTCCTTTTACAAATGATGACAAACAAATGAGACCAGTAACTCAGGCAGCAATCCAATTCTTTTATTCAAGTGCAAAAGCACATAACGGAGTGAAAAAAACAGACCGGTTTCGGCTATGGCATTACTTAGCCTTCCTCAGTGTAATTAAAATCAAAAGCAAACACTCCTTATATATGACTCAAATAAAACATGTGACCATTCAAAATTGTTCATTCAATCTAGGTGTGAATAAGCCTCCTAATTTAATTATCCACTATTTTTCTTTTTTGTTTAGAATATCGTGCCAACCAGTTTTGTTGTTCCTTGTTCCACTAATTTTATCAATTATTATAAAACTAAAGGATGCTTTAGCATGTATTAAACAGTGTTTGTATAGGACATTGGTGATTTTACGGTTTTTAATATCACTAAGATGTTCTGATATCCTGATTTTTAGTGGTCTAGAGGTCTGTCATACATAAAAGGCAGAACATTGACAACTGACTAGATAAATAACCCAGTCGGTATTACAGTTGGCAAAAAAAGGAATATCAAAGACCCGAGATGTATTTTTGCGACTAAAAGTCCTAGTTTTAAGAATTTTGGAACAATGGACACAATGTCCACAGGGATTACACCCAATTAAGGGTCCCCCTAAGAGGGTCTTTTGTACTTGTGGAGTATCCCTAAGGTAACCCTTTTTATAGTGATTAAAGATAGAACCCAAATTCCTCCCTTTCCTGAAGGAGAAATGGCATCTATCATTTAGCATTTCACCTAGCCTAGTATCAGCTAACAATATATTCCAGTGATGTTGCACATGTTCCATCAAAGCACCTGTATTCCTACCATAAGTAACCACAAACCGGGGTGGTGACTTACTGTCATCATTTTTTTGTTTATAAAGTAAAAGGCTATCCCGTGCCATATTATCAACCTTATTCTGGGCTTGTAGGACTTCACCCATTTTATACCCTCCGTCCCTAAATCTGGACCTCAATTCATCCCTGTAGTATTTCTGCTTCTCTGCTTCCTTAAACCCTGCCCTTTGGGTTTAGACCCAGAAGGAGGGGGAGGGGCAGGAAACATCAGAGTAGTAACCAATATGGAAGATCTGATACAAATGTTTGCAAAGAAATAAATGTTTTCAACATTTCATCTCATAATCTCTCTCCTGTTGAAATTGGCATACTAAATAAAGGGTTGTCCTTTACCAGGATTCTTTGTCCCTGAGCATACTTTTGTGAATGATTTATTAGCATTTTGCAGAAACCTTAATCTTAAAATATTTTTTCAGGACAGAGAATTGGAGACCTCGGATGATTTTAGATACCACAAGTCGGGATTTATGCCACCTATGAACCACAATGTGCTTATGTTTCAGAATATGATTCTTAAAGATTTACATTTCCTTTCCAGGGACTTTACACCCTAGCCGAACAATATATCTAAGACAGAAATGGAGTGTTTCTCCAGGTTAGCTAATAATCACAAACTGGTCATCTTAGGTGCAGACAAGGGTGGGGCTGTGGTAGTCCAAGACTGGACACAGTACGATGAAGAGGCTTTGAGACAACTTTTGGATGCCAGGTATTACACACATATGCATATTGACCCCACTACTCATTTCAAGAAACAGATTAATGAGTTTCTTGATTTAGCCATGGATGAAGGTATTTTTACTAAAACTACAAAGCAACATTTGACCATTTCTGATCCCAGTCGACAATATATATACTTTTTGCCTAAAATCTATAAAGACCCTACTAATCCACCAGGGAAACCTATTGTCTCTGCGAGGGGCTCATTAACTGAACCCCTATCACAGTTCCTCACAAAATACCTTAAACCATTATTGAAATGGGTACGTGCTAGGATCAGGGATACCACTGAGTTTCTTCAAGTGATCTCAGAAACCCAATTGGAACCTGATTGGTCACTATGTACATTGGATGTGACTGCCCTCTATACTAACATCCTCCACTGGGCTGTTATAGATGCTTTTGAATTTTGGTTATACAAATCTGGGCTTTACCCTCCTGGTTTTCACACATTTTTGCTTGGGCTTGCGGAACATGTGCTAACTAAGAACATTATTTTCTATCAAAATGAATGTTTCCTACAAATTCAGGGTACTGCTATGGGGGCGACATTTGTGCCAATATATGTCAATTTGTTTATGGCATATATCGAAGAACAGCTTATTTATGATGACTCCCATAACCTGTTCATAGGGGAGATGGACATCTGAAAAAGATATCTGGATGATTGCTGGTTGGTCTGGAGATCAGATGTTGAATATCTCCAAGAATTTGTGAGTTATTTGAATGAAAACAAAATGGGAATTCACTTCACATTGAGCCACCATAGGGACAAAATCACATTTTTGGATGTGTTGGTAACAAGGGCTCCTGACAATACTCTAGTCACTGAAATGTATCGTAAATTCCCCGAATACAATTCTCTTCTCCAGGCCATGAGCTACCATCCTCCCCATATTTGTAGGAACCTTCCTAAATCACAGTATATGAGGATAAAACAGATTTGTTCTGAGCCAGGGAAGCAGAAATACTACAGGGATGAATTGAGGTCCAGATTTAGGGACAGGGGGTATAAAATGGGTGAAGTCCTACAAGCCCAGAATAAGGTTGAGAATATGACATGGGACAGCCTTTTACTTTATAAACAAAAAGAAATGATAATAGTAAGTCACCACCCTGGTTTGTGGTTACTTATGGTAGGAATACAGGTGCTTTGATAGAACATGTGCAACATCACTGGAATATATTGTTAGCTGATGCTAGGCTAGGTGAAGTGCTAGATGATAGATGCCATTTCTCCTACAGGAAAGGGAGGAATCTGGGTTCTATCTTTAATCACTATAAAAAGGGTTACCTTAGGGATACTCCACAAGTACAAAAGACCCTCTTAGGGGGACCCTTAATTGGATGTCATCCCTGTGGGCATTGTGTCCATTGTTCCAAAATTCTTAAAACTAGGACTTTTAGTAGCAAAAATACATCTTGGGTCTTTGATATTCCTTTTTTTGCCAGCTGTAATACCGACTGGGTTATTTATCTAGTCAGTTGTCAATGTTCTGCCTTTTATGTAGGACAGACCTCTAGACCACTAAAAATCAGGATATTAGAACATCTTAGTGATGCTAAAAAACATAAAATCACCAATGCCCTATACAAACACTGATTAATATATACTAAAACATCCTTTAGTTTTACAATAATTTATACAATTAGTGGACCAAGGAACAACAAAACTGGTTGGCACGATATTCTAAACAAAAAAAAAGTGGATAATTAAATTAGGAGGCTTATTCACACCTGGACTGAATGAACAATTTCGAATGGTCACATATTTTGAGTCATATATAAGGAGTGTTTGCTTTTGATTTTAATTACACTGAGGAAGGCTAAGTTATGCCATAGCTGAAACCGGTCTGTTTTTTTCACTCCGTTATGTTCTTTTGCACTTGAATAAAAGAATTGGATTGCTGCATGAGTTGCTGGTCTCATTTGTTTCTCATGTATTGATGTTTTTGGGACCTGGCAGTAGCCATATGTGCAGGGTTCTGTCGTAGTTGGCCTTTTACAAATGATACCATTCTTGTCAGTATGGATGTGCAGACACTTTTTACAGTAATACCACATGATATGGGAATAACATCTTTAAAGAATTATCTTATGGATAATGCTGATTATTCACCAGAATTGAGAGACTGTATTGGTGCATTTCTCTATGCATCTTTTGTATTATAAACATTTCATGGATGATATTTTATTTTATGGCATGGTATAGAATCAGATTTATTGAGATTTGTGCAATATCTTGAATCTACTAGTAGTTGTTTTAGATTTGTTTTGAATCATTCACGAACATGTATTGAATTTTTAGATACTAAGGTTACATTGATTGATGGTGCTTTATCTAGTTCACTTTTTAGGAAAAGCTTGTAGGAAAAATGCATTATTACATTTTAACAGTATGCATCCGAAGCATATTTTTAAGAACATTGCCAAAGGACAGTATTTGTGCATGTCTAGATTACATACAGATGAAGAACAATTTAAAGAAGCTATGCTATGTCTCAAGGGTGATCTACTTGCTGGAGGATACAGTCAGGAATCCTTAGAGAATAGTTTTACTATGGTTACTGATATGAGCTCTGATAAAGGTCAACCCTTTTTTAATCACCCCTACACTCCTGTTAAGGGTAATTTGCTTGACACTGCTTCTAACATATGGAAGTAATGTGCATCAAGTATATGATGTCGTGAAGAAATATTGGCCTGTTTTGCTTTCAGATGATAAAATTAAGGGAATTGTGGGTGAGAAACTAAGTTATACTTTTAAGACCAATCTCTCTCTTAAGAGACAGTTATGTTATAAATCAACTCAGTTACCACTACCCTAGTCTGATTGTCTATGTACTTTCGTTGTGGCCACTGCAAAGCCTGCAGGTTTATATCCTCTATACAAGAGTTTCAACATCCTGTCATCAATTTTGCATTTAAACCATGTTTTTATGCTGACTGTAGGGCCAAAGGATTGATTTATTTGGCTAGGTGTAGGTTATGTACATCTTTCTATATAGGCAAAACTGTCAGGATGTTGAAAGAACGCATTCTGCTGCATGCAGAAGACATCAGGCAATTAAATACACTAAATGCCCTGGCCAATCATGTTTCTTCTGCACCAGGGCATTCTTTTATGTTTAGTGTTTTACAGTTAGTGCATGTGAGTAAAAGATAAGGTGATTATAACAATAAGCTGGAGAATGCAGAGGCTAAATGGATTGTGAAAATGCAGGCAGATAAATTGCCAGGAATTAATGCTGTTGTACCCTTAAAACCGATCTTAAAGAAGAGAAGCATGCATCAGTATTATTGCTGTCCTTTGGTTGGTTGATTAATTATTGTTTTATTGTATAAATACATACACCTGTGATGTTTTTTATGGATCTGATGAAACAGCATGTGTGAAAGCTCTTATCCTTTGCATTAAAAGTTTTTTATTTTATCGGTGGACGCTTTTTTTTTTTTGCTGCTTGATTTTAATTTCATACTAGGGAATCCGCGGTGGTGGTGCTGCGGTAGCGTTGTCACCTCACAGCAAGACGGTGTCCTGTTCGATTCTCAGCTAGAGCGTCTTCTGTGGAGACAAGTGTGAATGGGTGTACCTTCATTGAAGGTTGTGCGTTAGGGCCGGCAATTCAGCATGTAAAAATCAACTGCCAATCATTAGCGGACCGGAGTTCCACTGTGGCAACCCCTAACCGTGAAAAGCTGAAAGACACAACAACAACTAGGCGACCTTTGGCTGTTGGCTATATTTCTTTTTCTATTTATAGGGTAGCTATCATCTCAGATCTGTGTGACTGTATGCAGCCAACATACACACAAACAATGTCTGTGTTAAGTGCTCACTCATGACTACACATGAGTTAGGTGCCACCCAAGCCCTCCTCATCCCTCATCACCCCGCCAACCCCCCAGTCAACTACAATCCCCTTAACCCAACCCCCCACAAACCCTGCCCAATCCTCCCACTCCTAATCCATCCCCACTAACCCCCCCATCAAAAAAGAAGTATTATATTTAAAAATGAAATATCAGCACAGATCTTATAACACTTATGTAATGGATATAACACAGGTGTAAAATTTGTATTGTATTGTAATTTTGCATTAACAATATAAATACAGCATTTGTAAAGTAATACAAAAATGTTACAACTTCCATATCTACCCCTTTTGAGTTCAGGCTGATAGAAATAAAAAAAAACAATATTTTTTTTCCCTGCTAACACAGATAAAAACACCAGACCTTACTGCATGCTTATAATACCATAATCTACTAAAAATGTGAAAACTCATATACAGAATAAAATAATTAATAATATATCAGCCATGTAGCATTTCAGAGTATAATTGTAGAAATGCAGACATGGCTATGTTGAAAGATAGGGAGAAAAGTAACTATATCTAAAATTATACAAATGCTTTTCAGCAGGCAAGGCACTTCACTGTTTAATGTTAAACTAAAAGCAAAAGGGATGCCCAGTGCTGTACATGGATATAAGGGAACCTACGGTGGGCAGCCTAAACCAACCCAACAGAGCTCACCAGTAACAGCCACTAGTTCAGGTACACAGACAGGATCAAGGGTTAAATGTTTTAAATGTAACCAGTGGGGCCATGTAGCATATAGATGTCCACTGAGGCAAGGTGGGGAACAAAAGGTGGGGGAGACCACATGTGGGAACAACAGCATGCCCGTGTCAGTTGTCTGGAGACAACAGGAGTACTAAACTACCAGCAGAGTTTATATCTGATCTTGGTAGATGGAAAACAGCCCACTGCCAAGAGAGACACAGCCTCTGATATGACCATTATGAAACTTGCAGTGATTAAAGAGGAGCAGTGCTTGCTTTGACAGTTCACGCCATTTAGAGCTTTAAGAGGGATCCCATTCAAATGCCTTTGGCCAGGGTTCACCTTGACTGGGAGGGTGGAAAAGAAAGCAAGCATGTATGTGTGTTTGAAGATATCCCTGCAGATGTCTTGACAAGGAATGACTCTGATAATGCAGTCCCTTGTGCGCATGCAGTGACACTCAGTCAGGCTTGGAGAAAGGAATGTGGGTCTGGTAGCCTGGAGGGGATCCAGACAGGCAGCACACCTGAAGCCAGGACTGGTGATGTGGCTACTTCAGCGAGGGAGCTACTCTGTAGCAGTGAGACTGAAGGTGAGCCACAGCTGCTGGTGGGTACTGATGTTTCCTTGGACAGAGTAACTGCAAGAGCAGGGTGAGTAGTAGTATCCAGGCTGGCAATGAGGCCCTGCCATCAGAAGAGACCAGACTTCCTGTGGAAGGGGAGCTGGGAAGAGAGAGTTGAGACAGACTCAGCTCTCGAACCCTACACTAAGAGGCTTGAGGGAGGTAGCTAGAGAGGTACCTGATTCTTATAGAAAAGGGGAAGCTGTATACTAGAACAAAGGGTTGCTGTATAGAGAGTGGACCCCTGAGGGAGGGCTAGAATGTGAGGTAATACAGCAGTTGGTAGTGCCCAGAGCGTACCATCTGGCACTTCTATCCATATCCCATGACATTTCCTTTGTAGGTCATATGGGCATAAAACATACTAAGAGACATATTATGCAGACCTTTTATGGGCCTGGGATTGCCAGGGATGTAACCAGGTACTGCAGGACCTTTGAGGAGTGCCAAAAAGTAGGCAAGGCAGGTGACAAGGTCAAAGCTCTTTTAATGCCTTTGCCTGTGACAGAGGAGCCATTTCAGAGGGTAGTTATGGATATTGTGAAGATTCTGAGCACCCAAAGTTACACAAGGAAGAAGTATATGCTAGTGGTCGTAGATTATGCTACTAAATACCCTGAGGCGGTGGCTACGTCCTAAATCGAGCCAGAGAAGGTGGCAAATGCTTTGCTAGAGATTTTCAGTAGGGTAGGTTTCCCAAGAGAAATACAGACTGACAGAGGTACTAATTTCATGTCAGACCTGCTGACTTGTCTGTGGGATCACTGTGGGATGAAACACCTAAAGACCACCCCATACTACCCACAGAGTAATCATCTTATGGAGATGTTAAACTCTGTACTAAAAAACATGCTACAGGCATTTACAGACAAGTTTAAGAGGGATTGTGACAAATATTTGCCCCACCTATTGTTTGCTTATAGAGAGGTGCCCAAGAAATTCACAGGTTTTTCACCTTTGAGTTGCTGCATGGGCATAGGGTGAGGATACCTCTAGATTTGATTCATGATGAGTGGGTGGGTGAATCCCACAAGGTGTCTGTTGTGGCATATGTCCTAAACCTCATAACAAGGCTTAGGGAGATTATGGTCTTGGCCCACGAGAACCCCCCCCCCCCCCCGGAACCCAACAGAAGAAAAAGGTCTGGTAATGACAGGAATGCTCAAGCTAGAGAGTATGCTGTAGGGTAGCAGGTAATGGTTCTCATTCCTCTCAGAAACAACAAGCTGCAAGCAGCTTGGGAGGGACCCTTCAATGTAGCAAGGAAGGTCAGTGATGTTAACTACATGGTAGAAATGCTAGGTAGGAGGCAGGGGCACAAATTGTACCATGTTAACATGATAAAGGCTTACCATGACAGGGAGGCCGTTGTGCTGAGTATTTGCATTAGAAGGCAGGAGGAGTCTGGGGGGATCTATGGCTACAGGGAGCTAGCCAGCAAAATCCCAAGTTAGTATGGTGGACTCTAGATTTGCAGGCATATGATATGACAGTGCAACACTGTAGTACTTTCAGCAATGCAAAGATAGATGGAATCTCAAGACAGGGAATGGGGTAACATATTCCCAGATAGGCATATTTCTCTCAACCCAATTTCTCAAGAGTCACTTGAAAAATTAGCTTGAGACTTCAAAGGGAGAGGGGACAGATGTGATGCTAGGAGGTACTGCCAGCTATGCCAGGGAGAAGTAGGGCAGTGGATGAATGACTTGTGCCAGCAAAGCTAGCTGGAATTTTGTAAATAAATATATGCCATTTGTATATCAAGCTGATTTGTACAGATGTTTATGCAGAAAATGTGTTTCTTAGCTTTGCTTGTGTTAACTGTGTTAAAATGTACCAACAGTGTACCCTGGTGAAATGAAGAGAAATGTACATGTATTATGGTATCTGAATTAAATGTATATGTTTCAGTAGAGGACACTGGCACAGCAATGGTTAACCAGCTGGCTTATTTTAAGAAAAATAAGGAAAATGTCAATGAGCTGCTAAATCATTGAATGGCACTCCACAGTGCTGAGTAGGCCCAGAGATGGAAGGTCTGAGAGCAGCCATTATCTGTGAGCTTTTGTAAAGAAGGTGTGAAGTGTTGTAGATGTTTCTGGCATTGCCATAATTTGTGCAGTTACAGAAACCTGGTTCATAGCTGTGGAGAGCACCCCCACCATACCAGGTTACTCATCCTATCATTCATTCAGACCCCAAGCCGTGGGCAGCAAAACAAAAGGAGGTAGAGTTGCAATATATATAAAAGACAGGCTGGTCAAACACTATGATGCACAGGAAATACTCCAGGTGCAGTGAACAACTGACAAGACCCCTATTCAAATCATAGCTAGCTACAGGTGTCCAACTCTGACTCAAGATGCCCACTCCACCTATCTGGACCTCTTCGAATCTTTCAAGATTCAACCGTTTACCTTGATCCTGAGCAACATTAACTAGCCAATCATAAATTGGAAGAAATACTCATGCCAAAACACAAATGCTCATAGATTCCTTGATTTTGTCAATGCAAATGCCTTAGACCAGTTGATAGACACCCCCACAAGAGGTGAAAATATCTTGGACTTGGTATTAACCAACATGAGTAACCACTGCAGCATCCCTACTGTGTCATCATCCCTGGTAAGATCCGACCACAAAGCAGCCACTTTTAAAGTCACCATCTTCCCGACTCCCCCCACCCCAAGCTAGGGTCAAACAAAAAAAGTCTTCAAAGCTGATTACAACCCCCTGAGGGAAGGTATAAACAGCTTTATATTCCCTAACCCCTCCACAGAAACTGGCACATGTTTATATAGCTGCATGGAATCTGGAATAACAGACAGGACAACATCATCCTCCTCAAGGAAGAGTAAATCTGTTTGGTGGACATCAACAATAAATAAACTCTATAATAAAGAGAAAAAATGCTGTCCAGGACCAAGAAGGAGCAGGTGTCTAATTAGAAGCAATCTCTCCTTAGCCAGAACAACCAAATAAGAGCACTAGTGAAATGCTCTAAAGAAACCTTCGAGTCAAAACTGGCCACATCTACTAAAGACAATCATAATGCTTTCTTCACATATGTCACCAATCTCAAGGGAAGTACCAAGATCTGCTCAGAACTGGTGGTCAAGGACATCACATACACAAACCCTGTAGATATAGCCACCCTGCAGGCAGACAGGTTCAGAGAAAACTTCACTTCTCTGTCCCCCATCAGTAAAACAGGACATCACCAGTACCTGACCCCTCCCCTTATCTCTAGGGAGCAAGTCATCACTGCCCTTTCAAAGGCAAAAAATACAGCCTCCATGAGACCTGATAACATCTCAGGCTGCATCCTACATGAATTCAGGCAGGAACTTGCAGCACCATTAGGCACCCTATTCAACCAAAGCCTGAGTACCGGCTTCATCCAAGCCAAGGTGGAACATCCACCCATCCAGGAAATTATAGACCCATCAGCATAACTAGACTGATCTGCAAGGCAATGGAGCAGATTTTCATGGACCTCATTAACAAGGACATTGTCAACCTCCATACACTTGATCCCACACAGTTTGCTTTTGTCACGGGGAGGTCATGCCTGTTAAATTTGGTTGACTTATTTGAGACAGTCACCAGGGCCATAGATGAGCGGAAGATGGTGCACACTGCTTACCTTGACCTGCCCAAGGCCTTTGATACTATTCCCCACTCATGTATAATAGTAAACTATCTCAACTAGGCATCAATCCATATGTTACAAGATGGGTAGCAGACTGGTTCACTGATAGAACCCACCTAGTCAAAATAGGGAAAGCCACCTCCAGAAGTAGACCCATAACAAGAGGTGTACCCCAGGGATCGGTCTTGGGGCCTCTACTGTTTGGGATCTACTTCTCAGAGGTGCAGGCCAATTCTAGTGGGCTATGGCTGACCAAGTGTGCAGATGACTGCAAGCTGGGTGCTGTCATCAATTCCCCTAGATATGTGGACATCCTCCAAGATGGTCTCACCCAAACAAATGACTGGTGCCAGAAACATGGCCTCAAACTGAATGCCATAAAATGCATCATCAACCCTTTTGGGAAGAATGACGTCCCCACAAATTATCACATTGAAAATAAGGCACTAAGCATACAATCAGTTGTGAGGGACTTGGAAACCCAGGTTGATAGCAAACTGACTTTTTACCACCATATTGCCTCCATGGTATGGCAAACTTTCTACATGGCCCACCTCATTAGTAAGGATATCTCTTCCAGGGACAAGGTGGTCACAACATCCCTGTATTCTTCCCTTATAAGACCGGTTATTGAATACAATGCCCCTTTCGGCATGTACCTCACAAAGCACATGCAGAAGCTGAACAGACCACAGAGATTCTTCACCCGAAGAATCCAGGGCCTCAAACATCTACCCTACACAGATAGGCTAAAAGCCCTGTCCCTCTACTCAGTCTCGTACAGACTCCTCAGGGGTGACTTCTGTCTGACATACAAAGCAATCTCAGACCCAGCCCTGATGGAACTGCTGCATATCCACAAGTCAAGCTCCACTCAAGTAATCTGCATGCGAGCCCTCAACCTGGTCTGTGACATCAATAGGACTTGTTTCTGCAACAGATTTGTGTCCCAGAGACTCCCGCTTTTGTGGAATAGACTCCCTCTCCACATAAAGCAGACTACCTCGTTAAACCTTTTTAAGTGCAACCTGGATAAATAGATGGGGAACAGAAAATACACCCCTGGGATTCCATCTAGTATGTCCCTGCTGGACATTGGCATAGGGTGCTGACTTGTTGGAACATGGGCTAAATTCTTGGCTAGGCTTGTAAAGGCCTCATGGCCAATAGCCTAGTAACTCCTTAAAGTCCTGTCTCAAACGTCAAAAGGGGATATTGTGGGAACCTAGAGCCAGGTGACCAGATGAGGTCATTCTGCAAGTCATCTTGGATAGTATATATTACAGGGTGTAATCTCAGAATATACTGCATTCTGTTTGGGAGCCTTACTAGAAAGACTACCCATGTATTTTGTCTTGTCTTGCCATAGTAAGTTACTAGAAAACAGTAAAATTATCTTATATTCAGTCAGGAATATAGTGAAGCTTAGATTAGAGAGTGTTTTTCTTTATTTGTATGAGTCTGTCCTTCAATGCTAATTTCAATATTTTCTATGATTTGAACTCTGTATTTTACTGTAAATATATATTCAGTATTTTCATGCTCTTTCATTACTTATTATTAAATATATTTAAAACTTCTATCATGGCTGGTTCTTGTAGAGACTATCTAACCTTTGGGAGTACTTGTATTTATTTGGTGACACTGTGTGGGCCACTCGGGAAGGCCTAGCCATCTTGGTGAACTACTACCATTTGTATTAGTCTTAATAACGCACAATATAGTTGGACGTCCTTTGTTAAGGGCCTTAGAGTAGATGTTGATTGTGAAGTGTCTGGTGGCAGTGATACTACCTTATACTCTGGGCAGAAAAGGGCACAGCAGGGAAACCTGTGCCAGCCTTTCTCAGGTGCATGTGTGTGAAAATTAATTATATTAGTGTGTGTGTGTGTGTGCGTGTGTGTGTGTGTGTGTGTGTGTGTGTGTGTGTGTGTGTGTGTGTGTGTGTGTGTGTGTGTGTGTGTGTGTGTGTGTGTGTGTGTATGTGTGTCAGCTACTTGGGTCACTTGCACATCCATCAGCACTCTGGTTAGTAACTATTCAAGAAAATACACTTTTTCAAAAAAAATACACTTGTCAAGTAACTTTCTCTGTGGAGCATGGTGTAACTGAGGTGAATAGACAAATAAGGTACATAAAGCATAGTTTGAATCCTGTTTCAGAACACCTTGCCATAATTCACAGTATTTACTTTTCAATTGTAATACATTTTAAGGTACGTTTGCTCTCTGCTTGGTGTGACAAACACAGTTCATTACCTAAGGAAAAAGTGAAAGATTTAGTTTAGTGTGTTTTAGGTAGCAGAAACATGTCTGGCATTGTTGCACAGCACTCACAACATAGAGAGCACTTACTTCAGTAAATGCACTTAACAGATGTCAAATTATGTGCTCTTAAGGGAAATTGTGCTTGATTCAGTGCTTCATGGTAAGAAGTCAGGCTCCTTGATTACTGGCCTAGCATGGGGACGTCACATATTGGTGGCCATCACATATTGGTAGTAGTGGTGGGCATCCTCATCACTGACAGTGGAGAGGGATGTGCACTTGGAATACAAATAGATATACTCAGTATTTCCAGATGCAGACCTCTCTGCATCAAGCACAATTTCCCTTAACACTCTCAGTCCAGTGTCTGGATTCCTCTATATCTATCTACATCCAGGTCAGATACTCTAAGGCCCTTAACAGAGGGTGTCCAATTATACTGTGTAATATTAATACTAATACAAATCATAATAGTTGACCAAGATGGCTAGGCCTTCTGGAGTGGCCCACACAGTGTCACCAAATAAATATAAGTACTCTCAAAAGTTAAGTACTTTCTACAAGAACCAGTCACAATAAAAGAGTAAATATATTTAATAATAAAAAATAAAAGGACATGAAAATATTGAATATATATTTTCAGTAAACCACAGAGTTCAAATCACAGTAAATATTGAAATTAATACTGATGGACAGACTCATACAAATAAAGAAAAACACTCTCTAAACTAAGCTTCACTATATAATCCAAATCACTATATTCCTGACTAATATAAAAGAATTGCTGTTCCCTAGTTAAGTTGCTTACTACCGCAAGGCAAGATGCTGTGGGTGAGGGTCTTTCTAATCATGTTCCCCAAATTAGAATACTCAATACTCTGAGATTGTTGTTTCTAATACCTAAAATATAATTTTCAAGAGGGCTGGCAGAATAACCTCATCTGGTCATCTGACTCTTAAGTTCCCACAGCATTCCCCTTTGAAGCTGAGACAGAAATTTAGCATAGACAGCTACAATACACATCTAGATGTCTACGGCAGTGCCTGATGCTTCCCCTCTTTTTACTGAGCTAATGAATAAAGGCTTTTTCCCAGACCTAGTATCTCCGGTCCTATTCAGAACTGTGGGGTGATGTTTTAATGGTTTAACAGCTCATTTACATTTCCCTTATTTTTCTTAAAGTAAGCTTGCTGGTACATTTCATTCAGTTGCAGTAATACATTTACATTTCTTTTCATTCCAGCAGAGTGTACTGTTGATACATTTTAAAACAAAGCTCACAAATTAATTTTCAGCACAAGCATCTGTACAAATCAGTTTGATATACAAATGACATACAGTTCTAATACATTTGTAACACAAGAATCTTGTATACGTCAGTTTGTTTTTCAAAGGAAATAGCATTCTTTACAAAACTCGTGTTGGCTATGCTGTCACCTACCCCTATCATCACAAAGAATAAGACTGAATTTCTTTAATTAATCAAGATTTTTCTTAGAAACCATCACTCGATGAACAAGTTGTTTAAAAAACTCTAAAATGCACCACTGAGCATTTGGAACCCCATAACATAATGCAATTATTTCCTCTACAGTGTAGTTTAGCTAAGAATGAATGAATGAATCCATGGAGGAGAAACCTGGGGAGTAGGAGGTATGCAGAGGCACACACAAGGATAGCAGGATGTAATCTGCAGCTGCTCGTGGTTGTCACTTTTTTTCACAAAATAAATGACTACACCCCAAGGAAGCAAGCAATAAGAGAATGAAATGTCTGAAATGGAAAAGTCTTGATGATATGTGGTATGTGTTATAATTGAAGATTGCATTTTGAGTTAGTTTTTATTTGAGTTTGAAGTTTAACTAAAACAAAGCAAGCTAAGATGGCAGAAACCAGTGAGAACTTAACAGGAGTTATTAAAAGCTATCCACTTTGGACACCATTATTGAAATTATGCTTAGCAGCTCTACAGTGAATTTACAACAGGTAAAAATTGCAGCTTCGAAACATGATCTGCAACTGGATAATATCCAACAAGCTTTGCATCAATTGGAGGAGGAGCTCAAAGAAAAGAGACTAGCAGTAAGTGTCAATTCAAAACATGTTGCAAATTTACAAACACATGCATGGCAGATAGAAGCTAGAATAGATGAGCTAGACAATAGACCTTGTGGAAACAATCTGAAGATTCTTGCCAACCTGAGAGAGTGGAGGGGCATAGCCCAATGTTCTTTATAGCTACAAAATTAAATCTTTGCTATTAGCTAACCATCCTGATGTCATGCAAAGGCCACATAGAGTTCAATCACAAAAAAGTGAATTTGCTGTGCCCTATGCATTTTATTTTTAAATGTTTAGATTTTAACAATCAAGAACATATCCTAAAAAGGGCCAGGGACCTCAATACTAATCTTGAAATTGCTGGTCACTAGGTAAGTATAGTTCCAAGTTATAGTGTAGCCCTTTTCACAAGGAGCAAGGCTATGTATCCCAATATGAGATGGCTAAAGAGCTAGGTAACCTTGCAATACCCATCCCTGCTGGAGATCAGAAAAAGAAGTCAAACTTTTCAACGTATATGCTAGCTGATACAAAAGGATTCCTTAAGTTTTGGGAAGGAAACCAACAGTAGAAAAAGCACATGCTGAAATGTTGAAATCTAATGCTGTAGTGATTGCGGTGAAATGTATGCACAGGCCAGTTAATGGCTCACCTATTAAATATCCAGCAACAAAAAAGGGGAAAGCCATAGATGTACCACTGTCAATATCAGCAAATCAAGGGAAGCCAAGAAGAAGCAGTTTTTATCAATGTATTCAGCATATTCTCAGGTGGCGCTATCTCAATCAGCTACACAAGAAGAAAATGACATGGACATTGCAGGGACAGAAATAACTAGGGATGAGGTACAAGAGACTGAAACTTTGTGGTCAAGCTCTCCAATACTGATGTATATATCTACAGAAATAATGGATATGACATTATGAAAATAAAAGATGTGTGACCTTGGATTGAAATGATTAGTGACTATTAGCACAATAAAGAAGTATGGGCGGCCGTGGTGGTGCAGCAGTTAGCATTGCCACCTCACAGCAAGAGGTTCTCAGGTTCGATCCTCGGCTGGGTATATCCCAAAGACATGCTGTACATGGATTGGACACTCTAAATTGGCCCTAGGTATGAGACCGTGCATGTGTGCCTTCTGTGGAAGGTTGGGCACCGGGCTGGCAACTCCGCTGTGGCGACCCCTAACCGGGACAAGCCAAAAGAAGAAGAAGCACAATAAAAAAGTATATTGCATTATAAGAAACTGAATGGCTATAAGAAAAATGAAATGATGTTCACTGTAAAGACAACTGTATATAACATGTTGATGATTAGCAAGAACTGAGAATAACTAAATTTGCAGACCTTTTTGTTATACAATTGAGCTGATTGGAAGGGGGTATATAGTATAAGCATGTATTGTGAGTAGGTATGGACACTATGTAGCTAAGATTTTGTAGTATTTATACACTTTTGTGGCTTAACACTACTATTTATGGCTGATTCCAGAGCATTAAGAAGTATCCTAGAGCTTCCTGGCTCATTCACAGACAATATTATTATATTGCTCAATATGTTGTATAAGCATAATTTTACTTTGAAAAGTGCTTGTAATCACTTTTTCGACTAGTGTGAGAATATAAATGTGATTTATACACACTTAACTCAAGGTGATACAGCTTTAAATGGACAGTTAGCTTAGGGCCCTCAACTTAATATAAAACTAAAGCAGTAAATGAATGATTAAAAGGGAAGGATCTTTTTATTGTCAACTTGCAGGAAACCAAACTGAAGCAAAGTAAAAATGAAAGCTTGTTAACAAAATTTTGGAAAGGGAAAAGTTTTTTTTCTTGAGGAGTATGTAAGCTGCCAAATGTGATGAAGCTATGTTACTATGCAATTCTCTGAAGGGGATAGTGGAGGACTGACATAAGATCAACATAGGTACATAGCTGATGCTGAAACTTCATCAATGCAATGAGATGTTATGGCTGATAATTTTTTATGGCCCCAAAAATGACAATACTCAGGCATGTGGAGATTTGAAATGAAAAGTGTGACAATGTATTAACCATAATACAAATACTATTTTTTTTTTTGTCAGATCTCATGGGACTGCATGGGGCAATATGGAGGGATACACCTGATCACTATTTTTATTTATTATAGTTATAAAAACACTAGATAGAGTTTTGCATAAGAATTTTCCTATGCATGACTTAAGTCTGTGAGGACATTAATATATATTTATATCAAGATTTGCAGAGGACTGTGTCATTTGGTTAGGAAAAACCCCAAAACCCATTCATCCCTGTTTTGGAACAAATTAATCAATTCTAGAGATGGTCAGAGTTACACATTGACACTAAATCAGCTATAGTTCCATTAACATCATAACTACAAGCAAAGTTAAGTAGATGGCAATTATGCTCACTGATTATGAAGCAGCAATGTATCTATATGGGATTCATTTATCCTACAATAAGGGAATGGTAAAAGATTTAAATATAAAATGACTAATACAGAATATTAAACAACAGATTATCTCTAGGAGACATCAGTGTCTACTCTTCTTGTCAAGAACACAGGTGGTTAAAATGTTTTTTCTTCCAAAAATAGTATTCATTCAACATCTTTCACATATAATATGTTCTCAAGCTATAATGACTACACAACAATAATTTTTGATTACCTCTGCCAACAGCAAAAACACAAAGCTTGTAGGAACAAGATGTACAAAATGCTGCAACAAGAACTGGGCGTCCCAAATTTAAGGAGATATAGAGCAGCTCTGATAAGGCAGGGTAAGGAACAGAACAAGCCTGTCTGGATTGAAATAGACTTTCAGGTATTATTGCAGTCAAATATTTAGAAAGTTCTGACTACTTCCAAGAAAATACGGGATCCAGGAGGATGGGTGCATTAGCTTGAGTGAAGATTTTGCATGAATGATGGGATTAGGCAAGCAAACGAAATATGGGCAGGATTCACGATGGCTTGCACGGAGTCTAAGAGTCGTGTAAGACTCCATGCAGCCATCGCGATCCAGGAACAGCCCGAAATCCCATGTAAGAGACCAGCTAAAACAACTCTTACACGGGCAGGGCGTGGATATACTAATCACCTCACTTGCAGCCGAAAGGCATGCAAATGAGGTAGATTAGCGATCCACGAAGCTGAAACCAGTCCGTGTAAGAGTCATGTTAGGTGCAGAAATGTACTCAGTTGACAACTGAGAACGTTACTGCAAATAACACAATGGAGCCATGACAGCTCCAAATAAAGTGTGCATATGTTGCAGTCAGCATGCCAATGGCCACATATGTGGGCATTGGCATGGTAACCTGATGCAAACATGAAATAATTTTTTTTTTTATGGCGATCGGCGATGTTTAAATGCAGCGCAGCCCCGCGCAAACAGGCTGTGCTAAATAAGACATAAAAATAAAGGTTTGAAACCCACAAATGTGGGATTTATGTAATGCATGGATTTGCAATGCAGGGACTAGCAGACCTAAAACAACATGGCCACCGTCTAGTGGTTGCTAAGGGGGGAAGCTGAGTGTAAGACATGTAACTAAGCATTAATAAGCAATCCTATGTAAATAAGTGGTAGGATAGTGAATCACACTGTCACACAGCAAATGAGCACATTCCGTGTAGTGTAAGAGTTAGATAAGGGGGAGTAACAGAGTAGGAGATAGGTAACATCACAGGGGGGGGGAATGTCAGGAAGAAATCAAGCTCATTGGAGCAAAGTGGTATGTGAAAGATGTCAATCACCCAGCATAAAAAGAGGAGTGTCAACAGATAAGCATGGGAAAGTCAAGAAATGGAAGGTGTACACTGTGGCCAACACCAAAGTTTCTTGCTGTGCATGCATGCACGCTGGGAGGCGCGAGTAAGACAGAGTGCGCGCGTGTAAGGCAGAGTAAGCATGTAGGAGCTTGTGTAAAGATCTATTAACCTGTTTGCGCTGGTGTGCGCGCGTTTTAACCCGAATAAGCAGATTCTAGTCCGTGTAAGCATGTGTGCGTGCGTGGTAGCCACTGTGAGCGTGTTTTCATTGGTATGCGCGCTGCTCCCCCCTGAGGAAACAGAGAGGAAAAAGGAAGCAGAAGAAATAGTAGGAAGCTAGCAGAGAATACTGGTAGAGCTAGCAGGTGAAAACAATTAGAAGCAGGCAATTACACAGGCAGAATACTAGCCCAGCCCAGCACTTAAAACACTGCAAACAGCATTGCAGTATGTTTCTTTCAAGAGACACTGCAAGACAGGAGTAAGCTAGTAGAAGTGAAAACTGAAAAAGCTGCACTCAGACCATACATGCTAGGGGCTGCCATAGCTGTTATAAGGAGACATAGGAGACTTACTGAGGGTGGTGACAATGCAAATGCTGCCAGACAACCCACAGTGAGGAGAAGGAGAAGAGTGTACAGGCCCAGGGTCACCTACCAGGGGTTACATGAGCTGGAGATAGTGGAGCGCTATAGAGTGGACAGAGACCTCTTGCAGCAAATTGTTGAGCTGTGCAGGCCACGCCTCACACACAGAACCAACAGAGGGGAACCCATCCCAGTGGAAACCAAGGTATGTGTTGGCCTAAGAATACTAGCAACAGGTACCTTCCAGAGACCAACTGCTGATATGATGGGGATATCACAGGCATCAGCCTCCAGGGTACTGCACCAGTTCCTGGATGCCATGTCAGCACATGTCGGTGATCATGTATATTTCCCCAATGCCCGTGAGGTATTGGCCAGCAATATGTGTCTCTTCCATCAAATAGCGGAATACCCTGAGGTAGTGGGTGCAATAGACTGCACGCACATACGCATCAAAGCACCAGCCGGTGAGCAGGGTAGGGCCTACATTAACCGCAAGGGCTTCCCCTCCATCAACTGCCAGGTCGTGTGTGATGCCCAGGGCATAATAATGAATGTGTGTGCTGGCTGCCCTGGGAGCTACCATGATTCCCATATCTGGCATTTGACGCAGCTGTACCAGACATTTGCCAATGGGGACATCCCACATGGTCACCTAGTGGGGGATGCAGGATATGCACTGGAGCCGTGGCTGATGACACCCATCAGAAATGCACACACACCTGAACAAATATGCCATAATGAGGCACACTCACAAACACGTAATGTAATAGAGCATGTGTTTGGGCTGCTCAAGTCACGGTTCCGGTGCCTGGACACATCTGGTGGAGCCTTGCAGTACTCACCAACTACATGTACCCAAATTGTCATGGTATGTGCTATGCTACATAATATGATTCTGCGAAAACAGCTGCAGCAGGACCAGCATAGGGCCGGGACAAACAGACCCCCACCATTGCCAAGGCCATCACAGGCAGAGCATGACTCAGAGGAGGAACAACCTGAGCCTGCCGCAGTAGGCAGAAGGAGGCGTGCCCAGTATGCCCTGGCCTTGGCAAAGAGGCAACGCATAGCGCATACACTGGCTCAGTAGGAACCCTGGGAATGATACCCCTCTCTGACTCACTCATATAGTAACAGGGACGCCTAACATGACACAACCTGCTCTCAAACATGTACAGGGAGTGTAGTATGTGCATCCGACAGAGGCAGCCCTGCAGCACCACCTGAGGCATGATTGCCATGTGTTAAGCAATGTAACACCATCTAGTATATGCAAACATGAAGACCCTGCCTAACATCTCACCCTCACCAAGCATGATGCCACACTATGAAGACAACAAGATCAAGTACAATAATTGGCTGAAGTATTGCTGTTAGCAAGGGGGAACACATGGCTGACAGCCTGGGCTGACATGCCGAGCAAGACATGATGCCCCACCTGCTAGGGATGGCACACACCCAGCACACCTGGCTGTGTGGATACTGGCAAAGGCTGTTGTCACCCCACTGTGCCTTGAATAGGTAAGGCTGGAAACACAAACCCACCACCATAGGTAGCACAAGGGATAACAACCTGGACGTAATGCTACCCAACGCCAGAAGTCTAACCTGCAAGGTGCATGCAGACCAAACCCACCACAGCATGGAGAATGGTAATATCTATTCTGTAACAGAAACCTGGGTCAAGGCCCAGAAGAGCACCCTAATACTACCAGGTTATGCCTCATACCATGCTCTACAGCTCCAAAACATGGAACACACGACAATAGGAGTGTGGCTATCAGTAATTGTCAAGGATAACCACACCCCCAGGTTGGTACCACAGCAAGAAGCAGCATGGACTATCCACAGGCAAGTAACACTTGCTCAAACTGTGTCCCTGTTTGAAGCCTGCTACAGACCACACTCACAAACCCAGGTACCCCAGCCAGCCTTCCTGAAGACACTGCAGAGTATGAATGTCTCAACAAATACCAAACAAGGCACACAAAAAGTATGACATAGGTGGCAATCCATTATGTATGGAAGAAGTAATCAGGAACCTAGGGACACAAGTGGACGGTAACCTGTCATGTGACACTCACATTGCCAAGGTGGCCAGGAAGACCTGCTATATTGCCCACGTTAATATGAAAGGATGCACATGTAGATCAAGAGAGGTCACTGTGCCCCCATACTCTTCCCTTATCAGGCCCATACGTGACAACAATGCCCCAGTTCGGATGTACCTTACCTTACACCTGCAGCAGTTAGAAAGACCCCAAATGTACCTCACCAACAGGATAAAGGGTCCAAACATTGGACATCTGCAGCCTGGCTGAAGAAACCACAGCCCAATTCAGAAGCATACTGCCCAGTCAGAGGTGATGTATGCCTGATGTACAAGGCCATGTCCAATCCAGAATGAATGGACATGCTCCACTGCAGAAACCTCAAATCCAGCAGAGACACCACAGTGAGATATCTAAACCTCCACACATAGATAAATAGGATGTGCTGGAGGGACAGATCCATAACCCAGAGGCTCCTTACACTCTGGAACAGAATCCCAGTCCACGATAGGCTGAGCTCCACACTCAAACTCAACAAGAGAAATCTGGTGAAGTACATGGGAGATAGTAGGGGTACACTGGGGGCTATCCCTGTGTCACATCTAGTAAAGTAAACCCTACATGGGCATAATATGCACATTGCAAGGGGTGTTGAAACTCACACACAGTCTGTCCGTGCTCAAACAAGGCCAGGGCAGATAGCCTAGTATGAACCTATGAACCTATGACGATACAAATTGTGCAGAACACAAAGGATTATCACACAGCTGTCCTACCTGATGGTAGGAACCATGGTGATAATCCACAGATATGCTCTGCAGCACGCTAATATCACAAACAATACACCAAACCCACACACATTGCCAACATCCTACCTAACAGATTCCTTGCAAACTCCCCACCAGCACCTAACTGCCAAATATCTATCCCAGCAGAGTGCTGGCCCCCAGACATTGCAGATGCTGAGGTAACAGCCAGCATCCACAAAGCACAGCACACAGCATCAATGGTACCAGATGGTGTCCTGGGTTGTATCCAACAAGTACTGTAAGAAGAATGGAACAGCAAATAGCAGTACTGCGCACTATCAGTCCTACCACAGGATATGTACCCAAAGAGCAGTGTACAGGAACAGTGGTCCCTCACCACAAAAGGGGTGCCTGAATGGATACTGCAAACTATCACCCCTCAACCCCGACTATCTAGGTTGGCAAAGTAATGGAGAGGATGATCATGGATCCCAGGAATAATGAGATTGGGTACCTACAGACATTGGACCCTACCCAGTGTGGCTATCATAGGGCAGATCCATCCCCTTACACATGTCTGACTCATGTGAAACGTGCACCAAGGCCATTGATGTGGGGAATGTGGATCACACAGCCTATCTGGACCTTGCTAAACCCTTCCATACAATACCCTAGTTGGCGGTACAGATAAGCTCACCAGCCTAACTATAAACCCCTATGCAAGTAGATGGGTTGCAAACCAGCTCAAGGACAGAACTGACCTGGTCAGACATGCTGCAGCCATGGCAGACTGCAAACCAGGTACAACTGGCATCCCACAAGGCATGGTCCTGGGACCTCTCTTGTATGCTATATATGTCACATAGGTACAGGCCAACATGGAAGGACTCTGTCTGAACAGGTTCGCAGAGGACTACAAACTGCCCACCATATCGGACCCTCCAGCTGACACAAGCAACCTACAAAAGGCACACATAGAAACAGACAAGTGGTGCCACAGCCATGTCAATACGCTAAATGCAGAATAGTGTATAGTCATCCCCTGTGGAAATACAGTACAATGCAGAAATTACCACATAGGTGTTAACCCAGTAAGTACATCAGGAGCAATAAGAGACCTGGGGACACAAGGTGATAGATATCCTGCATGTGACAACCATGTGTCTGTAGTGGTTACAGAAACATACCATATACCCCCCTAATCATAAAGGTAAGCACAGCTCGGTCAGTGTAGGTCAATGTGCCTCTCCAGTCATCCATCAGCAGCCTCACAATTGTGTACAATGGCCCTTCAGGGATGTACCTTAGCAGACACCTGCATCAACTGGAAAGACCCCACAAATACCCCACCAGGAGGATCGCAGAGTTGTAACAGATGCCATGTGTCACCTGATTAAACAAACTGCAGCTCCACACAGTGCCATACCGCCTGGCTGGAGGTGAACTGTGACTGATGTATAGAGCCATGACCAAGCTGGTATCAATGGACATTTGGCACCATGTAAAATCTGAATGCTGGTGACCTATGCAGCTGACAGGCCTGAACCCCAGCACAGACATAAACAGGACATGCTGTACCGATTGGTCCATAACCCAGAAGCTCACTCCATGCACGACTAAACTCCCACTACAGGTTATCCAGGGAGTCCCTCATTGACTGTCATCCAGAGGAATCATGATGACTGGATGGGAGATGGTAGGTGTACCCTGGATATCACCTGTATGTCATGGGTAGACAGAGGCACAGCACACTAACCTTGACATATGTCATGGCAAACACCAGTAAATGTGTGTTGAAGGACAAACACTCTCTGATAGCATTACAAATGGACTAGGGCACATGGCCATTGTTTGTCACTGTCCACACAAGTTGTGGAATACATTAACAATGTCGGACAATCATGTACTATGCTGTCCATATCTGAACAAAATGCAACATGGTCATATCTGCACAACTGGCCCTCAACCAGTCTGGTGTGCTCACTATAAATATTACAAGCAGTGATAGGACTGAAACCGATTATACTGTCCACCACAGGGAAAGTACTGCACCAGTACACTATACGACAATACAACTGTTTGGTCAGTAGGAAAGGATGTTGACAACTGTATGCAAACTATCCCATGGCAACCCTGCAGGCACAGCATAATGCCTGTTAGGTTCAGACACAAAGCAATTGGGCAGTAAGAACACAACCTGATGTCCAACACTCAACTGTACATGTGAAATATAGTTGGCGTCCACACACAAACACAAATGTGGTGGTCCACAGATCCCAACATAAGGAAAGGTCACACTGGGCATGCTCGCACACTTAGATAAATGAGACGTGTCAGTCAAGAAGCCATAGAAACTGTGAACTGGGCATGCTCACACACTTAGGCCATGTCACAGTTCAGCAGTTGCACACACATATCTGGCATTTGTATGTGTTAACACAGGAACCTCCCACAATACAGAAATCTGCCCAGTGCACACAGTGAAATTACAACAGAGACATAAGTAAAGTACTGGATCCCACTCATATGCAAACATCTTCCACAGTACACAAGTTGTTTATAGAGATAGAGAAGGCTATGGCAATAAAGACCCACAAACAGTATATGAGCAACAGATACTTGCATCTGACAGGTAAACATATGGCCGTAGAGTGCAATACTAGACTGTTGTCCCTAGGGAATACAGAAGGCTATCCACAGTGTATTTGGCGTCTGCCTCCACAGTACAGTAGGCCACTGTGCCTGTGCAAAGTTAATGCAAAGATATGCTCTCCCCTGTACTGATGGATAGTAACAGATGTACATACCTCTTCATACATAATGATGTCAGCACACTATACATATGTCAGGAGCACAAATGATACCCAGTAATTTGAATAGCGTGCTCTGCTACTGTGTCTCTCACAAGTGTCATAACATAGTTAGGTAGGGGTTTGATTCCTGTAAGTGCTCAATGTGTGTGTGACTGTGGGAGGAGAGTAGTGTGTGTGCAATTCTATGTGTAAGAGAAATGACCCTTTTGGCAACTATTACTACACAACACATGCTACATATTCCACTGTCTAAACACTGATGATGTCAGCACCCTATAAGTACAGCAGGAGAAAGCAATCCTCCTAATAATGCAAATGGTGCGCTTTGCTACTGCTTCTCTCACAAGTGTCATAACATAGTTAGGTAGGGGTTTGAATCCTGCAAGTGCTCAGTATGTGTGTGACTGTTGGGGGGGGGGGGGGGTAGTATGTGTGCAATTCTATGTGTAAGAGAAATTACCCTTTTGGCAACTATTACTACACAACACATGCTGCATATTCCACTGTCTAAACACTGATGATGTCAGCACCCTATAAGTACAGCAGGAGAAAGCAATCCTACCAGTAATGCAAATAGCACACTCTGCTACTGCGTCTCTCACAAGTGACCTAACATAGTTAGGTAGGGGTTTGTATCCTACAAACGCCATGTGTATTTTTGTCACACAGTTTGTCCATGTGTGTGGGGTGTTGTTCCCAATATTGCATGACATACATTATATCAGTAATGTCAATGCACACATGATGTATGTGTGTGCCACCTACACATATGTACCTGTGAACCGCAATAGTTCCCATGTCCGAAGCCTGACTCATGTGAATACATGGAATATGCATCAGACAACTGTATGACTGTGGTGTTCTGTGCAGGGGCTGCATGTGGTATGTGAATATACAGTGTGGGTTGTAGATGGTGTCATCCCACCAGTGAGGGATACATGACTGGTCTGGAGCATATAGTCCACATGTTGGTGATGAACAGGTGCAGCATGTTGTCACCTCTTGTGGGAGTGGTAACAAGTTGTTCCATAGCAATGCAGGGAATGAATGCTAAGAACCCTTCAGATAGGGTCTTGGAGCTAGAGTAATGCTCACACTCTATGTTTGGGTAGTCGCAGTCCACCCATATAATGGTGTTTGTAGAGACTGTCATATTCCCAGTGTTGTCAGGAAGGCCAAGTGGGTTTCCTGGGTATGGAAGGGTGGTGTATGCCAGGCTATGAACCTGAAGGCAGTCTAACCCACTGTTAGTTGCACATGGATAGGTTCTGATGCTTTGTGCTGTGTGTGTGTATCTGAGGTGCCTTTGGATACATCCCCCCGTTCTGGTTTGGTACATGTGTAGGGGACGACAAGCATGGTATGAGGAATGACCTGGCAGTAATGGTGTGCACCTGTGAGCCTTGTACCCGGAGTCTGTTACTGCATGGATATTGCTGTACCCCATGCTAAGGACAGTTTCCACTGCATGCATCTTGAGGTTTACACTGCTGCTGTTGAGTAGCATTTCTATTAGTGTCCTATCCCGTGTGATACCTGTGTAGGTGGCTAGGTAATGTCAGCCTTGCATACAAAGGCACTATGTGTGTAGCAACAGCCTCTGCCAATATACAACGGCCCATGGGTGACAGGTGCAAGCTGTCCCAAGCAAAGCAATGTGGCTTGTCCAGCATGTCATCCCACACTGACAGGCATTGGATCCCCTTTGAATGTCACCGAAACATACGTTAATTGCAGAAACTGATCATCCTTTCTACATATTGTGGCAGCATTCTTGGTGAGGGTAAGATGCTACTCAAGGTCAGGGTCATACCGGCCTGTGCCACAAGCTCAGACAGCCCCTCTATGTCCCCTAACATGTAGTCCAGGGAGGTGCGTCAGAGGTCATACACACTGGCACAGACAATGACTGAGTCATACTTCTACATGCCTTGGAGTGACCAGTATGCTTGTGTTATGTGGTGGATCATAGTGCCCGACAGGCATCTCAGCGTGACCTTCACCTTGTTCAGCCTGGTGAGCAGGACCTCAGTGTACCTGACGATAGAGGTACCTCATACAACTGTAGCAGGTGTGTTGTCAAGCCGTATGGCCTGTGACTGTTTGGCACACAGGCTTTGTGAGTTATGTGTTGCATGTGCTCTGCTCTGGCTTAACGTTTGCTTGTGTGTCTGCTTTGCAGGTATCAGCTGCTCAGGCAGGATGCTATTCTGAGAGTCCAATAATGTACCTGTGTGTTTCTGTGTTTGGATTGCGGTCTTGGCAGGTCTATGAGAGACTGGTACTGTATTCACTGTAGTATCCCACTCCACCTGACAGGGAATGCCAGTGCTGAGTTAAGAGAGCTTAGCCCCCAGTTTGGCTATGTGGTTGCATCTCTCACATGTGTTGTAAGTGTATGGGAAGGGGAGAGGGTTGTCTGTGTACATGAGGCAGCTGTAACATTGCCACATGACTCATAGATTCACCAACTGGACCTGAGAGTAGATTGACAGGTGACCTTTGCACATGCTACCATAGCGTTGTGAATCCCATACTAAGTAACGGCACATAGGGCCAATGGGGAACAAGGTACTCAAGGTGAGTATGTGAGGGTGTAGTGCGCCTGATTTGTCAGTGCTGGCATATATGAATGCTGTCTTGAGCAAATGCGAGGTAAGTCATATGCAATGTGTTACAGGCAAGCTACATGCAAACAGGACAAACAGTGACGTTCTGTCAAGTGAGACATGGACATCAGTACAGTAAGCAATACAGATGTCACTAGGGATCCACAGAGGCACTGTAAATCTGCACTGCAGGTGGAATCAGTGTTTCAGGAACATAACAAGCAAACATGCATACAAACAAAGCTACAGTCAGCAGGCCTGTATGTAGACTATGCTACAACAAACAAGGTGTACAACTTCCAGTAGGTAACAGTGCATATATGCAGGCACTATAAGCATGTACCCAGACATTCCGATTTTACAGATTGCAGGAGGTGGCACAGTTTCATCATATGCACAGGGTGTGTACCTGGTATGCCTGAGTCTGCCACTGATACAACCAATTGACATGTCTGTGTGTGTGTGTTGGTGAGGGACAGCAGTACAAGATGGGGCAATGTTGATGCAGTGTGTGCATGTATGCAGTAGCCCTAGGTGTTATCACTTTGCATGTGTGTATGCATGCACACAGTCCCACCTCATGGCTGCCATATACAAGTGTTTGTGGACAGCCACAGACTGTACCTGCCAGGTCATACAGATCACTGTCTGTGGCCACGGACACAGTACCTGTGCCTGGCAGGGGTGCTACGGACCGTATCAGGTACTAAGCCAGACTGGGTACTGTCATCAGAAGCAGGTGGTTGGTGACTGGAGGCAGGTCCCTGTTGGGACTGTCCAGCACCACGTGCACGTGGTCTCCTGGGGTGGTCTGATGACAGCACAGACCCAGCATTGCTGGAGCTGCTGCTGGCACTATGTGAGCGGCCGCAGGCCTGTTGTCATCCACGATGGCTGCCAGCTGCTGCTGTTGCTGGCATACGGCCAGGTCGATGCCTCAACCGTCCACCATTGCCCTGGCTCATGGACATGTAGTTATGGAACAGATCTAATGTGTCCCCCCAACGTCTGTCAATGACCTCGGTGAAGTTACAGATGGCAGCCACAACATCACTCATACTGTCACTCATAGCTGTGCAACATGCTCTCAGCTCCCTCAGACCCTGTCTGGTGTACCGTTCCATACGTGACTGTGCCTGCATTACAGCCCGAAACATAGCTGAGGTTGAAAGACCTCTGTGGGCACGTCTGACAGGGGCAGTACGCCCACGGATGCTCCCACGAGAACCCCTGGACGTCTGTCTGTGTGGTACCATGTCAGGACCCTGGCCATGGCTGCTGTGTGGGGATGCATGTACCACCAATACCACATTACCCTGGTCAATGCCCAATGTATCCTGTCCATCACCTAGGGACATTGGTGACAAAGGATGTATTGGCAGGATGACTGTGCGCATTGATGGGGTCGACAGCTGTGTAGTTTCAATTGGCTGACCAATGACGGACCCTGGCACACCTACCTGTGCCATTACACAGGTATCATCATTATCACTATCCACAGCAGCTGATTCAGGTTCCCTGCTGCACATCACCAGAGCAGCACCAGAACCTGTGGGAGTAAGACAGGAAACACAGTTTACAATGTGTACACAATGTCACCACTGATACACACATGCACACATGCACACATGGGCACATGCACACATGCACACATGCACACATGGGCACATGCACACATGCACACATGGGCACATGCACACATGGGCACATGCACACATGCACACATGGGCACATGCACACATGCACACATGGGCACATGCACACATGCACATGCACACATGCACACATGGGCACATGCACACATGCACACATGCACACATGGGCACATGCACACATGCACACATGGGCACATGGGCACATGTACACATGCACACATGGGCACATGGGCACATGCACACATGCACACATGGGCACATGCACACATGCACACATGCACACACCTCAGTATATGAGATATCAACACACAGACACAAACACACCTGCAATCAAACACATAGCACTACTGCTTCAGCCTATTATTACTGTTAGTATCAAGAGTATTGAAGGTAATGGTATTGCACACTCACCAGCATGGATAGGCTGCCTTGCTGTTACACCAGAGGGACCTGCAGAAAAGATACATTTATTGTCAGTGGGCACAACTGTGCCATTGATACTGTGGGCATGATACAGTTCAGTAGTGCAACATTTAGCTTCCACAGGTGTACTGCTGATATTGAGAATATCACTCTTGCACAATAATTACCAAGATTACAGCTACAAAACGAGGACACACCTCACACATGCATAACCTAACAGTGTACAGAATGGTCAACTATACACATGGCATGTTACCTGCATGCTCCATGTCCTGCTGCTGTGTGGCTCCAGCCTCCATCATTACACATGTATGTTGCTGCTGTTGCTGTTGGGCTGGAGCCACAACACTTAGGAGTAGTCCCTCCAGTCTGGTGAGAGGGGGATGTCTAGACACCCCACCACCTATGGCAAGCTGCTGCCTGTGGATATCCAATGCACGCTGACGGACATTTCTAATTAAATCACTGTATTGATGACGTATCTGCTCATATGTCCAGTTATGTGTGCCTATGTCATTTACCCGACAGACCAGGTCTTGCCACAGTGCAGCCCTCTCCTGCTGGTTCTGTCTGGTGTGGGAAAAGAGTACTGCGAAATCCCACACCAGGCTCTGGTGTATCTCTTCCTCCTCTGCAGCGGAGTACACAGGGTTCCGCTGGTGAACCATAGCCCTGAAAAGGAGAAGGAAAATATGTCAGCAATATCTGTCAGCAAACTATGGCAACATAATACACATAATACTCGACTGTAGTGATATAACTTAACCACCATATATAGCATCTGTATGTCTATTGGGGGATACACATGTAAATGACCAGATATCAGTGCTCATCCGACAACTGTGCAACTGTACCTGGCACACTCCATATGACAGACTAGTATACTGCAGCAGTCAGCACACTGGTTCAGGTACAATGCACAACCTCACACTGGGGGTTTGTATCAAGGTACTGTATGGGGAACATTATCAGCCCATGCACTGCACACAATGTACGTTACATATTTCACTGGTAATGCACACTACTCTTACTTGCCATAACCCTACCTACACCACAGTGACATACAGGGTAACACAGCACAACATATGGCAATGTAGTATGTGTTGATCGCAATACCTCACACATCTGTCTCTGGCCTCACACCAAGGACACACACTACCATGACAGACAGACAGTCATGGTGAGCAATCACACCAGTACACAACATGCACCCAGTCACTGGCACACTCATTCCACCTCACATATTTCGTTTGCAATGTGTTCATGGGTGTGCATTGTGTCTTAGGTAGGTAGTGTGCTTTTGGCAATGGGCCTACAGCAGCATACTGTTATGCTACCCTGCCCCTTGTGACACATGTGTTATGATCATACCTGCTCCTTACAAACAGTTACACAGGGTGACTCATATGGCATATTACCTATCTGCATAACATTCAGCAGGGGTATGTCTGACATCTACTCATGGGGAGCCTTGCTTCTTAATTCTGTGTGGTTTACTACAGGGTATGTCGTATCTGTGGGTAGGGTCCTGTACCTCCACCATGTGCTCTATACTGCAGTGACAAGGATGACAGACATAGGTAATTTGTGTTGTGGATGTTGGAGGTGTTACCATGGTTGTTAGACAACTGTCATGGGTGTGACCGAACTATGTATATCCAGCAGTGGTAACCTCTATGTAGGTAGTCTGTGTGCGCTCTGTGGTCTTGTCAGTCACTCTGCATAGGTATTGTGTTTGAGTGCATTGACACAGTTACTTGCGTATGTCTGTGTCCTTCTCCATATCTGTAGCTGTCATGGGAGGTACATACCGTGTAGGACATTGTGGGGTGTAGAGGGGTACAGTGACCTACATGTCCATAGCTGACACACCATGTCTGCTGACACATTCCATGCACAGGTATTACAGGACTAGTGTGCCACTTTGTATATCAATGGGGAGCCTATTGTACACTTGTTGCCCCTGTTCCCCCCTGACACATGCAGTGGTGGGCAGGCATTACTGGTGTCAGTGTTTTTGAATGGGGTATGGTACTCCAGTATCCACACTGGTGTTCACTCCATGCCTTTGACACCAGGCACCTGTTGCAATACATCTGCACACATGTGCTTCACACAGTATATATATATATATATATATATATATATATATATATATATATATATATTGATATATTTATATCTGTGTATATATATATATATATATATATATATATATATATATATATATATATATATATATATATATATATATATATATATATATATATATATATGTTTGTATATATGTATATATAGATGTAGATATATACATATAGATGTGGGGAGGGAGGGGGAGAGAGTGAGAGAGAGACAGAGGGAGAGTGAGAGTGAGAGGGGGTGGGACAGAGAGAGAGAGATAGTCATATACAGACATATCTGTTGTCAGTCAGATCTATCTGTATATGTATATGTATCTACATATATCTATATATGTATGTGTGTATTACATATATCTGTACGTACATATTCTACCAATCTCAATGTCTGTGCAGTAAGTGAAACCTGGTTCAAGGCTCCTGAGAGCACACCAGCGGTACCAGGCTATACCTCGTATCATGCTTTTTGGCCCCAGAACTCGGGCCAAAACAAAAAGGGAGGGGGAGTGTCCATATTCATGAAGGACACCCACACCTCCAGGTTAGTGGCAACACATGAAGCATCAGAGACCATCCAGGTGCAAATAACCGTAGGCAAACCTGCTATACAACTGGTAGCATGTTACAGACCACCCTCCTAATCTCAGGAACCACAGTCAGCCTTCCTGAAGACATTGGAGGATATGAATGTCTCACCACGCACCATCATATTGTGAGATTTCAACTACCCTAACATACACTGGGTGCATTATTCTAGCCCAAACACCCTAGCCCAAAGGTTCCCGGAATTCACGAAGTCAAATGCAATGGAACAGCTAGTCACCTCTCCCACAAGGGGAGATAATATACTAGACCTGATCATCACAAACATGGGGACAATGTGCTACACACGGAAGTATACCCTCACTAGTCACATCTGACCACAGACTAATCACCCTGGATATACATATCCCACCTCCCCCACAACACAAAAGACTACAGTGGGAAACCTCTCACATGCCGACTTTACACTTCTTAAAACTGAGTTGGTATCCTTTAAGCCTACTGGGCCAGTGGAAACCACATCCCACAATGCAGACTCCTTCACAAATGCTTTCTACGGACATCTCCAAGAATGCAAGGATCATGCAATCCCAAATAAAACCAAGACCCTCTCCACCAAGGGCAGGCATCCTGTCTGGTGGACCCCAGCCATGAACAAATTGTATAACAACAGAAGGTAGCTACTGCACGGCAGAGCAGAATTCCATAAAGATAAGGCATCTCTGATCAGCACTAGTAGAAAGATACATTCTGTCATACAAACATACAAGGCCAACAATGAGACGGAAATCGCTATGGACACTACAGCTAACCAGAAGGCCTTCTTCTGCTGTTAGACACCTGGGTGGAAACCCTCAGATATGTTCAGAGTTAGTTCACAGTGACAAAAGCTACACTGAACACACAGATATTGCCAACATTCTGGCAGACAGGTTCAGTGCAGATTTCTCCACTCCCTCACCCCCACATGAGGAATTACTTATCCTAGCTGACTGTAACCTCCCTGTCATCTCAGATGTCCAGTTGAGAACTGCCCTCAGCAAAGCTGTAAACACAGCATCAATGGGACCCGACTGTATCGCAGGTTGCATGCTACGTGAACTCCAAGAGGAGCTAAACACGCACATAAAATGCTATTCAACTGTAGCCTTACTACAGCATATGTACCTGGACACTGGCATACAGCAACAGTAGTCCCACTCTACAAAGGAGGCACCTCTACAGACCCTGGTAACTACCACCCCATAAGCTTAACCAGCCTGGTCTGCAACGCTATGGAAAGAATCATTATGGAACTCATACACAGAGACATTGGGGACTTACAGACACTTGATCCCACCCAGTTCAGCTTTGTAGAGGGCAGATCCTGCCTTATGAACCTGGTTGACCTTTTCACATCAGTCACTAGAGCCATTGACGAGGGCACAGCGGTTCATACAGCCTACTTGGACGTGCCTACGGCTTTCGTCACAATACCCCACTCTGGCATCATAGACATGATCAACAGCTTAAATGTAAATCCATATGTCACAAGATGGGTTGCAAACTGGCTAACGGATAGAAACCCTACAGTCAAACTCACTGGTGCCATGTCAGACTCAGGGCCAGTCACAAGTGGTGTCCCACAGGGCTCTGTCCTGGGACCACTCATGTTCGGCATTTATTTCTCAGATGTGGAAGCAAACATGGGAGGGTAGTGGCTGACAATGTTCAAAGATGACTGCATACTAGGCGCCATAGTCAATACACTAGCTGACACATACATCCTACAGGAAGGCCTCACGGAAACCGACAACTGGTGCCGAAGTCATGGCCTTAAACTGCATGTCAAATAATGTATAGTCATTCCCTTTCGGACGGACAAGGCACCCACATATTATCACATAGACAGTAACCCACTGAGTACAGACAAAGTAATCAGAGACCTGGGGACACTAATCGATGCTGACCTCTCATTTGACACCCACGTTGCCAAAGTGGTTGGATAGACTTCCTACCTTGCCCACCTTATCATGAAGGGATTCACATCCAGATCAAAAGAGGTCATTGTACCCCTATACTCCTCCCTTATCAGGCCCATGACTGTGTACTATGCCCCATTTGGTATGTACCTCACCTGGCACTTGCAACAGCTAGGGGGACCCCATAACTACATCACCAGGAGGATCAAGGGTCTCCAACAACTTTCATGTGCTGCCAGACTAAAGAAACTCATGCTCTATTCCATAGCATACTGCCTACTTAGGGGTGATCTGTGCCTGACGTACAAGGCCATGTCCAATCAGGTATTGATGGACATGTTCCACCTCATACAATCCAAATCCATCAGAACCACAACAGCTACAGATTTAAACCTCAGCACACATATGAATAGGACAACTTTCGTATGCTGCCAGACTAAAGAAACTCATGCTCTATTCCATAGCATACCGCCTACTTAGGGCTGATCTGTGCCTGCTGTACAAGGCCATGTCCAATCAGGTATTGATGGACATGTTCCACCTCATACAATCCAAATCCATCAGAACGACAACAGCTACAGATTTAAACCCCAGCACACATATGAATAGGACATGCTGTAGGGACAGATCCATAACTCAGAGGCTTCCCATACTGTGGAACAGGATCCCACTTCATGTTAGGCAGAGACCCTCACTGACACTCTTCATGTGAATTCTTGACGAGTGGATGGGAGGTCATAGGTTTACACCAGGGGTCATCTCTGTGTCACTACTAGACAGAGGCACAGTAAACTAATGCTATTATGTACGGGGGTCTTCACTGTGTCACTTCTATACAGAGGCGCAATTTTCTAAATCTATTCTATACACTGTCTGCCTAGTACTAAACTATGACACTGTGAAACTATATATGTCTATGTATTTCTACATCCCTCTCTATGTATACACATATGCATATTATATATATATATATATATATATATATATATATATATATACATATATATATATATACATATATATATATATATATATATATATATATATATATATATATATATATACTCCTTTTTAGTTCCACATATGTATACACACAGTAATGTACTGATGAACATCCATTACTGTACAACCTACTTGTACATTGCACTACAACCGACATTGCTATGTGCACATAGCTACCTTCACATACATATGTATGTAGAGCCTTCAGTGACAGTTGCAGTATGTCCCCGGCCCTATGCATGGTGGTGACGGACCTGTTCACCAGTCCTTGGTATTCCTGTGGCACTGGTGAGATCATGTGCCAACCGGTCCCACGCCTCAGCCCTATATGCTTCCCACAGGACCTGGACCTGCATGAGTTGGGCCTCATGATCATGGACAAGGAGCCAAACCATATATTTGGACTCCTCAATGCCCCACCTCTGTGCTCGGAAGCAACTACCCTCTCCTACACCTGCCATTCTGACTGCAAATCGGTTCCACAATCAGTTATGCTGTGTATTCCCGCCTATGGGGCTTATATATGCCGTTTTTCCCACACTTATCTGTGATTGGCCATTTTGGAATTGTATCAGCTTCACAAAACCTGCTTTGTCATGCTTCTCTTTCCATTCATTCCTATATATATGCTATTAATGCATTTCTAAGAGCAACTGTCATGGCTTAGTGGTTCAGTACTTTGACTATGGTGTATGGTATCCTGAGTTCGAGCCTGGCCATTGCTTTTTATATTTTATGACTGTCTACACAGGCTAGGAGGTGTGTCTGTGTAAAGGCAGTTTTGATACAGCTTGCTCAATGTTGCCCGTCGGTTAGCTTGTTGGCATGGTGCGCAGCTCCGCGCAAATGGATCACGCTGGCTTACGCGCCGTTTGGCTGTCAGCATGCATATTACACTCAGCTCAGCTACGGGAACACAGTTTCAGTGTGTTAGAACTCTGCTCACCTACGGGCACTCATTTTACACCTGTTAAACCATTGCTCACCTATGGGCAGATATACTCAGCTTGTTAGAGTGTAGCTCAGCTATGGGCACTTCTGACATTTGTTCTTTTTTTTTCACACATTTCTTCATAATACATGGCCCATTTCATTACATTTTACATAAAAATAATTTTATACATGTACATATATGTCAAGGAATTGTTTTGTGCTTATTTCACTAAAAATAAAAATTGATGTTGTGGGGGCTCGAACCATGACTGCCTCCTCTTCAGCCAACGTCTCTACCGCTACGCTATTGCTTCTTGGCTTACTTTGCATATATAGTTCTTATATGCTTTTCCACTGACTGCTAACTGTGGCTAAGTGACGGGCACACCCGCGCAAATGAGCGCACTCACGGGCAAACATCTTTAAAACTTATAAAAAAATATATAACATGTTCATTTTTACATTTTATGTTAATAGTCTGTGGGGGCATGTGTTGTGTTGTGTTTATTGACATTTACACGGACTCTGTCGTGGGGGTTTACTTTCGGGAATTTTACTCTTCTGGGGGCGTGTCCGTTTGCAGGGCTCGCCCTACGGACACACCCCCTACTGTCTTACACAGACCGTTTTAGCCTTAGGTGTGAGTCAGCATGCCCTCATGCATATGCATGGCATGCTGACGTCACACTGTTTAACTGCACCCTCTGTGTAAGCCTTGTAACTCTTACACGGAGGCTTCGTGAATCCTGCCCGGAACAAGAATTTAGGCTAATTCTAAAATATTAAAACTTTGTGCAGTGATGATGCGCTGTAAACAACTAAGAACCAACCATATAGCATATCTAAGGTAAAAGCAGGTCTATCAAGTAAGCCAAAACAGAATTTCCAAAATATCTAGAAAATGACATTTATTAAATTTTAATGCATTTCGTCATTTTCTATATATTTTGGATCTTCAGTTTTGGCTTACTTGATACACCTGCTTCCACCTTAGATACATTAATCCCAAAATCACAATAGCTGAAGAAATTATAGTTTGACAAAATTAAATAAAAAAGGGGATATATCTGCTGGTTATATGGGGATACAAACAGGTCAGGCATCCCGCCCCTCCACATGGTTAAGGTAAACCTACAAGATTATTATGAACATGCAGCAGACTGTTATTACGCAGATTAGATTACAATGAGAAAACCTCATGCACGGGACATGTCTGGATGAAGAGTGAGCTCAGGTTTTTTTCCCTATATGCAGACAACAGGGGATACTCATCTTACACAATTTACTTATAAGAAGCTCATCCATACTTGGCATTACTCCACTGAGAGAGTTAGGAATAGGAAAAAACAAGGTTATGAGCTTAGATGTTGGATGTGCGATATTGAGCGTGCAAACTATATTCATATGGTATGTCAATGCAAGGAAATAAAACAGCTGTGGGCATGAACACTCGTCAACATTAATTGGGAAATGCGAATACCTTTTCCACGTGCTAGAGATGTCCACTAATGGTTATTGCAGATTCCTCCACCTGGAGTCAAAATAAACAGGAAAATAGCTATTTGGATAAAAGTTGTTCTATCGGTATTATTAACTAAAATATTAAAAATGTGGAAGAAAGTAGGATCACATTGGCAAAATTATTTTTATACACTTGGCAAAGCCTCAGATACTGCACATGTAGGAAAATGGATATAAGGATGTCAGAGCTCTCATTAATATTTTATACTTATGATCTAATGATATGTAAATTGTGTTTCAATTTGTACACACTAACAAGATTTGCCTTTTTGGCATGATATTTAAAAATGTACTATTTAACACTTAGTAGAAGAGACTGACTATACTATTAGCAGTGTTGATATGGCTGCTGCTACTACACATGTTAAATTTATTCTTGTTTTAAATTCTAATTCTACTGCTTGGGTGATTGAATTTATATAATGTCTGCTAGATGTTTATTATGTATAAATATTTCCACATGATTCAACAAACATTATATTAAAAAAAATGGAGAGTAAAACAAACTGTGAGAAAAGGAAGAAAAAAATCTGTATGGTGGTGGTAGGCCAACACTGCAGGGCCCAGTGGGAAGTTGCGTAATCTATGTGGGGGGGGGGCAGTGAGCAGAGGTGGTGGGGTTACCATGCAGCCCTTTACTTAGAGTGTCAGTTCTTCTAAGGCCAGTCCTGATACCATTATGAATTAAATTAGAGGATTGCCAATTCAGAGCATTGCTATACTATTTCTTAATCATCTGATATAGTTGAAGAATTATGAATGTCTTTGATTTCAGATGTTCATTTCAATTCACATTTTACTTTGATTTAATTGTGGTAATTGAGATACAACTCAATAAAGAGGAAACACACTGAACACAACTGCTTAGTGAATCAACCCAATCAAAAATTGACTGTATTTTTGTACAGATGGGAGGGGGTGCCATGGTGCCCTATGCTTTTATATATATATTTCCACATAATTTCCATGGATACCTCTTCAATAAAGTGAAACCTGGCCTATCATGACCTCACTACCACTGTAATCACTATTTAACTGTAGCCTCCTGAGAGGCTTTGTGCCAGATGAATGAAGGACTGCAACTGTTATTCCTCTGCACAAGAGTGGGCCATATATGGACTCAGGTCACTACAGACCCACAAGTCTGACCAGACTCATATGCAAAGCCATGGAAAGAATTATCATGAAAATGATAAACAATGACATAGGAAACATTCAAACACTGGATCCAACCCAGTTATATTTCATCAAGGGCAGGCCATGCTTAGTCAACCTGATGAACTTACTTGAGAAAGTCTCCACAGCAATGGATAAAAGTAAAACAGTGCATACTGCCTACTTTGACCTGGTCAAGGTATTCAACGCACTATCCCACTTGGGCATTGTAGACAAACTCATTAAATTGGGTATAAACCCCTATATCACTTGCTGGATAGTCAGCTGGCTTACAGATAGGACCAAAGAAGTTAGGTTAGGAGACTCCACCTCCCAATAGAGTGGCCACTGTGGTGCAGTGGTTAGTGTTGTCACCTCACAACAAGAGGTTCTCCAGTTTGATTCTCGGCTGGGGTGCCGTCTCAGCGTAGTCTGCATGTCCTCCCTGCAGTCACGTGGTTTTCCTCTGGGTACTCCAGTTTCCTCCCACATTCCAATGACATGCAGTAGGTGGATTGGACACTCTAAATTGCCCATAGATGAGAGTGTGTGCATGAGTGAGTGGTATGAATGAACTACCGCGACAGGGCTAGCCAGCTGGCAGTGTAAACCTTGGCTCTAGATGATTGTCACTGCAGAAGTGATACCCTGACCAGTTTACTTTCATAACAGTGAAACACAGTGGTGCGATTGCCCATATGAATGAATCGTAACCACAAAACTTAAAACAGTGACATATGTAAATGTTCGAAAATCAGCAAATCAAAAAGCTGATTCGCTGATTTCCGAACATTAATGGTGAAAAAAAAATTAGATAAAGTGTAATGCAGGGGGTCAAGCCCCTGCACCCCCCCCCCCACTTTATTATTCTAACTCCGAGATCACACTACAGTGAGGAAAGGAACCATTTTCCGATACCCACTATAGTGCAATCTGCCCCAGAATGTCGAATGTGCAATGAGCGAATCTCACTGTGCATTCGCTCAATGCACATTTGAACCTTTTTCCGTTCGGCGTTGCAAACTTTGCAAACTGCCTTTTGGAAAATTGCTGTTTGCCCTTGTGCAATATGCACATGTAAAGGTAAACCACCCTGACCCCATGTGCAAAATGGGAAAAGGGGTTGAGGATGGATGGATGGACTCTATCTCCACAAAGAGGCCAGTCACTAATGAGTCCTTTCAAGGCTCGGTGCTTTGGCCAGTCTTTTTTTGGCATCTACTTCTCTGAAGTCTAGGCCAACATCAAGAGCCTCTGGTTGACTAAATTTGCTGATTATTACAATCTAGGTGCAGTCAATAAATTCCCCCAAAGGCACAAATACCCTCCAAGAAGACCTGACACAGACTAATAGCTGGTGCCAAAGCCATATTCTAAAACTCAGTACCAAGAAATGCATAATACTAGCCTTTGAGAAGATGACTACTCCCGAAAACTTCCACATTGATACTGCACCCATGAGAGAGACCCAGTGGTCAGGGATTTGGGAATGTATGTTGACAGTAACTTGGTCTTAGATCATCATGTTCTTACGATAGTGAGGAAATCATTCTATGCTGCACAGCTTATAAGCAAATGTATGGCATCTAGGTCCAAGGATGTTATTATTCCCCTGTACTCAGCCCTCATCAGATCAGTCATTGAGTATAATGCCTTGTTTAATATGTACCTGACCAGGTTTATGCAAAACAAGTAAGTCCACAGAGGTTCCTCACAAAAAGAATACAGGGCATAAAAACATGCCCTATAAGGAAAACCTTAAAGCCCTATCCCTGTATTTAGTCTCCAAAGGACTGCTGAGAGGAGATCTATGCCAGGTCTACAAACCATCCTGTGATCCCATGCTGATGGGCCTGTTGCACATCTGGAAAATAAATACCATGAGATTTACCAGATCTAGAGACCTAAACCTCATCTGCAGCATAAATAGGTATATGTTGTGGGGACAGGTATGTGTCTCAGAGAATACTCTCTTCTCTGGTTCAGGCTTCCAAACCATGTGAAGCAGAGTTCTCGCCTAATCCAATTCAAGTGTAACTTGGACCAGTGGATGGGGAAATTAAAAAATTCACCCCCTGGTCTGGCACTTATATCTCTAGAAGACAGAGGCAGACTGTGTTTGTTGACCATCCATGCCTAAGCCTACATATCCCCCTTAAAATAACCCTAGCATATCAAAACTTGTCAGATACATTGGGGAAGCTTGGCTAGGTGTAAAATGACCCCCTGGGGTTGTTATTCTAGTAAACACATATAAGCCTATATATTTTTATACATGTAATTCAGCTTATACTGAACCTCCTTGTTCATGTCGTATCACTGTAGAACTGTGCTATGTGTCCATTAAAGTGTTTGCAGTGCATACAAAATGATGGTTCTTGGTAGGGCCTGTACCACTCTAGACTGTAAGATATTCAGGTTGGATAGGAACCCAAACAACTATGCTTGATTATTTTTTATTTTGTTTTGAGTTTCTAATCCTTTCAAACAAATTTGGAACCTTGTAGACTCATTCTTGTTATCTGCCTCCTGTTTCTCTTATTTGTAAGTACCTGGTACTATGATAATGAGAGCACTGCAACCTGCAAGCCCAGAAGCCTAAATAGAGCTTTACTTAGTACCGTAAGTATCAATAATAACTTGGTACTGCTGGATTTCTGAATCAGCAGTGCTGCTAGCTCTGCTTAAGCCTCAAGTGCCATCTTACTCCTCCAAATGAAAGTAATTTTCAGGCAGTCAGGACTGGCAAGCTTGCTTCTAATTTGGGAGATACTGATTTGTTACACATTAACAACACAGTACCTGAAATGCTGATCGTATGCCCAACTGATTGTATATCCTTGCTTCAGAGTTGTACAAAAATGTTTATTTGTGTGGTATCCATAGGCCCAACTGCCTCTCTTCTAGCACTTGTCAGGTTGCTCTCAATGACTTCTTGGACTAATAGAATAAACTCATTCTGCTACATTGCCATAACTGCATTTGAAAGGGGCCATGCCTTACAAGCCTAATCATTGATCTCCTCCCACACTTGACTTAACCAACAGTTAACATAGGCCCAAAAATCTGTTACAATGTTAGTATAGCCAATCACGATCAGTGATCATTCTCCTATTCTATTCTATTGAGCCTACAAGAGACTATAGGTCAGCCGAGTACTGGTTATTGAGCATGCCATCTTGCTTTTCAAGTGGATACCAAATTACATTCTTTAACTGCATTTCAACTGATGATAAATTAAATGCTCTAAGTTCAGGGCAGCATTTTTGCAGTATGCAATGGTCATGGATAACTAGAGAGATAAAGGTTACACCTAAAGTCAGAGATTTAGCTTAGAAGTAGTAGAAAGGAACTTATCATCCTAATGTGTATCACATCTATCCTGTAACTAAAAGGTGATGCAAGACTGATGCAAAATGGATGTATTTTACTGTCACAGACTGATCCAGCTCCCTAATCAATAAAAGCTTTACTTGGCAGAAGTCATGATGATAGTTGCTGAAACTGAACCAGCGCTACTACCTTCCTGAGCAACAGGTGTAGTGACTGTTTCTAAGGTGTAGCCAGAATAAATGGTGCTCTGGGCCACCCCCCCCCCGGTGGAAGCCCCTCTTAACATTAAATCCAAATCCTCCACAATTGAGAACCAAAGAAAGATGGAAAAGAATTCTTCATCTCTAGGCAAAAAGTTGCACTTTGATAATTTGTCATACAGAAACTGGTGTAGAGTTGCCACCTTTTCACATGCCCAAAGTGGGACATTTTTGGTACAAACGTCAGATTTTGCAGGCCAAAACATCCCCACGGCCAGTACAAAGGACAGAACTTCACTTTTTTGCCTAAATAAAAGCTTATTCTTGTAGCATTTTAGTTGCTTATTCTGTTTCTTATAACATTTAGGTGTTTCAAATACAGAATAACTGTTTTATGCAACTATTACATAAAATATAGGAAATAATTTTCACCTAAAATCTCAGGACATTTGCCATTTTTACAATTTTTTTGCAGGACACAACTGCCCAAAGAGGGACTGTCACTCTCAAAGTGGGACAGGTGGTAACCCTAAACTGGTGATACATGAGCAGTGTTTCATATCAGTGAAGCAGCAAGAGTGATAATTTCAGCTGCTTCAATGGTTATCAGTACTTGTGCTCAGCACTGCTGACTTGAAGGGAACAACAGATACTTTTCTATAGTGCTGATTGGTCCTTCTAACAGCTTACACTGGGGAGGCCACCCCTTTGCCTCACCATAGTTACAACATTGCACTAGACCACAAATATAGTGCTGACCTTTAAAAGAACCTCTTTAATACTACTTACATAATGTGCCTGGCATTTACCCATGGTAGTGGATCAGCAGGTAGCATACTTGCCGTTGGTGCCAGAATTCATAAGGCTGTTGGTTCTCTCACCCCCCCCCCTCCAGCTGATTGGATTAAGTTTCCATTGATGACAGTACAGTGCAGCATTAGAAACTGTTCCAACCCTGAATGTGCTGTCCTTCAGATGAGACACAGAAATACGGTCTCATCTGCTAGAGTTGGTGGTAACTTAGGTGGATATAAAAGATCCTGTGTTATTTATCAGAAAGAGTAGTAGTGGTACTTTATTAACATTTACATTCATTTTATAGCATAAAAAATAAAACAGTTATTTTTAACACAAATTTTTAACAGATATACTTGAAATTATTTATAAATTATCAACACAAAAGGACTAGTTATTAACAAAAGCATTGAACTAAATGCTTCTATTTCTTTCATTATTTTTTCTTTTATATTTACATTGTATTCCACCTCTTACTTCCACAACCATGTGTTTATTTCAACTAATACAACATCATCTTCTATTTTCTTCTTATATAACAAATTCTCACATCTTTTTTTCCATAGCACCAGTATTGTCACAAACAGTACTTTATCCTGTTTATCAAGATCACATTTCTTTACTTTACATACTTCACATATAATATCATATTCACATTTATACATTTAAAACTTTCTCATCTATATTTATTTTTAAATGTTCCCCAATTTCTTTAATTTACATACTTCACATATAATATCATATTCATATTCACATTTATACATTTAAACCTTTCTCATCTATATTTATTTTTAAATGTTCCCTAATTTATTTATTCTTTATTATTCTTTGCAATCCAAAAAAACAATGTTATATTGTTTCTTCTTCACATCAGTCAACACATGTTCTTGTCTTCATCACCTTTTATTTCATATTCCATTTTACCAGTAACTTGTCTAATGAAATTCTTCACAAAAAACACTACTTCATAAACATTTCAGACCTTTTTCTTCTACCTTTTAGTGCCTTTTTCATCTTCTTTTAATTTCTTCCATAAGTACACAATAAATAAATAAATAAAATCATATTATACCATTATTTCCTTTTCACACAGACTTCACTTACTTTTAACTTCCATAGTTTCATTTTTATATTCTTTTCTTCTATCCTGTACCCTTTTCCTTTCTTTTCTCTGTTTTTTTCTTTCTATACATTTTTATATTTTTCATATAGCATCTTTCCTAACATTTATTTTTGTCTTTCTTTAATATTCTTCACTACCCAAAATAAATGCATAGATGCTAAATGCACCACTGGATTTTTTTTAATTCAAACCTCCTTCTTCTTCTTTATTGTAAATTATCTCTCTTCTCTCTGTTTTCAGCCTTAAGCCCCAAATAAAGCTAAACAATCTATAATAACTATTTTTTTCCATTTCAGTGGGAAACATATATATCCCCCAAATATGATATTTTTCCTAATACATAAGTATGCAGCATATATGTCTTTTTCTGAAATGACAAGTAAAAACATTTTGCACCAAGCTAACATTTTTTTATTTATTCCAACATCTGTCTCCATTGACTTATTGCATTTTTATACTTACCAATGTCAGTCCCAAGATCTTTACTTTCTTTCTTGTGAAATATAGTCCATTTTTTATCTCACCAAATCCTTTGCACTTGATTTTGTTTAACTGTTTTTAAACAGCTTTTTCATCCTTATTGCAACCTCACTTATTCATCTCTTGTTTTTTGTTGTTAGAACTAAATTATCTGCAAATGCTATGCATACTGTTAATGTAACATTTCCTACCATCTTACATATTACCTTCTTCATTTCACACATGCATGTCTATACTACTGCATTCATTAATAATACAAATAAGCACATACTCATCGGGCATCCCTGTTTTACTCCTCTCTTAAAACTTATTTTTCCCCAACCATCCATTTATCATAACTTGCACCACATTAATATTTTTTTCTCCTATGCCTCTAAAATATATCACATTGCACCATGACTTACTTTATCAAATACTTTATCTACATCACATCCTATCAGTCTTACTTCTTTATTTTCTTTCAGTATCATCTCAATTACTTATTTCACTGTACTTAACATTTCTTTCACCTCTCTCCCTTTTATACAATAAATCCATTCTCCTACTATCTCTGCCATCATTTTTGTGGTATTTTCATCAATATTTTATAGTCAGTATTCTCTAGAGTTATGCGCCTCCAATTTTTGTATATTTTTTCATTCTTTTTTCTATACAAAACTGTATTACTCTAACATGTATGTCTTCTTCCATTACACTTTCCTTTATCCATTCATTTAACATTTAAAAAACACTTCTCTTTCATCTTTTTTAATTTCCGTATAGTTATAATTTATACCATCTACCCTGGTGTTGATTCATTTTTACATTTTTTATCACCTTCTCTATTTTCTCTATTGTTATACCATTTTCTAAAAAGTCCTTACTTTTTCACATATATTTTTCACTTTCAATTATTCTTGCCTATCCATTTCCACTTTTTCATACATCTTTTCTACAAAATTTCTACGACATAAATAATATCTTCGTGTTTGTATTTCATATTTCTTTTGCCATCTAAGATATCGTACATTCTTCTTTCTCTTATTTTTATTTCTTTTCCTAAATAAGGGAACAGCTCCTCATTTTTTTTTTCTTTTTAGAAAGAATATTTGCCTATGTAACATAATTTGTATTTTTCTCTATTCTTTTGATACATCTGTTTTTCTTCCTCATTATTCTGTAAAATTTCCCCCTTATTTATTTATTTTTATTCTTCTTTCTACTTATAAATACATTTGTATACTTCTGCTTATATACTACTCACCACTGTGTCCAGATTTGTCTAGATTTTATATATAAAAAAAAAAAAAAACTCATTGCTATATGATCTTTCTGGATCCCTATCAGTTTATCAAAATTGCAAAACTTCGAAGATGATATGACTGAGACCATATGTTTGAAGTTTTGAAACTTCAAAATAAAAATAAAAAACACTAAAATAAAATAAAACAACTTACCTTTAAATTTTTTTGCAAGGGGCAAGCCCCCTACACCCCCCACTGCTAATTAAATATACCAACTCTGAGATCGCATTACATTGAGAAAAACGGCAAATCCCAAGGTCCACACTGTACTGTGATTTCAATACAAAGTGTTCAAAGTTTCAAAACTTCAAATATATGGTTTCTGCAATATTGTCTTCGAAGTTTTGCAACTTCGATAAACTGTTGGGATCTGATCTTTCCATATTTCTTCACTTTTATCATTTCTTTCTCCTTTTTAAATTTTCCCGTTAATCTCTTTATTCCCCTTCCATCTTTTATTATTTCAGTCTCATCCTTTCTCTCTTCTATTATATTATTATTTCACCCTCATCCCTTTTTCTAGCCCATAGCTTAACATCTTAATATCATGTGTCAGTTTGCCTTTTCTTTCTTAAGGCTACAGTTAAATCTTCTACCATCACTACTGGCACATTTGCTAACGCAAATGTCTTGAGTTCTTTAAACATGTTTTCTCCATCATATTAATATATGCATAAATCACTATTAATCATATACAGTTTTGGCTCAATGTCATATCACATAACATTAACCTTCCTGGTACTACTATTGCTACATCTAAAATTATTATTTCTTTATTTTTTTATAAGAATTCCTATTAAAGAACATTTTGTTTCCTACCAATCAAACAATTTGCCCCCCACCTCCATACTGCCTATATTGTTTTCCTTATTTCTTCTTCCTTTTTGTTATATCTGGTTTCTCGTGAGCCAAAAAAATCCTTTTTATTTATTTTTTACAGCATTCCACTACCACCAAACCTTTTATATCATTTCCAATGCTATTCACATTTAATGATAACATTCCTATATTACCCTTTTTCCTTTTCTGTAAGTGCTTTCCTTCCAGATCTTATTTTTCTTTTCCTTCTCCTAAGTCTCTCACCAATTTAATTTAACTCATGCTCATCCATATCTGAAGTCCTAAATTCTGCATTTATTTTCTTTTCACTGATATGTTCTTGTTCCTCTCCTTTTCCAATTTCTCCCTCTTCATCCTCTTCCATTTTTAAACATTGCAAATCTGTTCTCTTCCTCTGTATTAATAACCTTACTGAACTATTTATTCTCTAAGTACCCCTTCATTGTTTAACCTTTCTTCAGTGTCCCCCTCCCCATACCCCCTTCTCTGCCAATATCTTCTGTAATAATATGTTCTACTGTTTGTCTTTCTTCTCAGTTTTCCTCTTCATATACTCTTTCTTTTTCTACTATGGGACAGTCAAACTAGAAATGTCTAAATTCTTTATATTTTCTACAAAAAGGCTTACAGCTGTTTGCTGTATGTCCCCTCTCTCCACATTGGCCACACTGTCATTTGTTACAGTCTTGTACTAAATGATTTCCAACCTCATAGAAATAATACGCTTTGGGTTGACCCAGTACCTAACAAATCCTATCTTACCATTCACAATTGTTTTATTTGAAATATGTTTAAATTTCTTATCCTTAACTTTATTGTTATTCACACATCCCAACCCCCCAGTCCATGCATTTCTTTTATGACCTATTTTTTATTTCATGTACTTTACTATGTAGTGAAAGAAAAAAAGCTTTAACTCATGTTCATCCATATCTGAAGTCCTAAATGCTGCATTTATTTTCTTTTTTATAGCTGTAGTCCCCACTCTGAAATAAAGTCTTTCCATTTAGCTACTGCATTTCTTTTCCAGTCATGGTCATAAAATTTTCCTGCAAGTTATAGCTTTCAAATGTCAATTCACAAATAGCTTCAGCTCACAAATGAATTCATGCTCTTATGTCTTTAATGTTAAAACCTAGTGATAAATAATACTATCCACAATGTCATACCAGTTCATAATGCCATCACTTTTACTTTTTATTCTTACCGCTGGTCATTTTCTCTGTGGCTGTTGAGAAGCTACAACTATTTATCTCCTCTCAGTTCCTTCTTCTATTTTTCCTTGCTTTGCTGGATCTGTCACAAAAGTAATCCCTGAAAACTGGCTACTCCACAAGTCAAGAATAACTTTGTTTTCCCCTTCAAGAGCAGTCGTTTGTGTTTCCAATCTCTCAGTTTCTTCTTCCTGAAATACTCTCTCCAACATGTCACTCCATCTTGTTTCTTTGCCTTCCTTTGGCTGTCTGGTTTATCAAATTTATTATCACCTGTGGCTCCAGTCCTTCATTTTCCAGTTCAGTAATAGTTATTTCATCTCCTTCTTCTTCCTTCAGTAAGTTTCCACCTATTCCTCTCTCCAGCTCTGCTGCACTCTCTTCCCTCAAAGATTCCAAGAACTGCAGTAGCAGCCCTCCAGCACCTGCTACCAGCTTCAGAGAGTGGTTCACTTCCTCTCTTCCAAAGATTAGGGGAAGTTTCTAGTTGTCCTGACCAAATTGTCCATGGTCAGTATACACACCCCCTCTGGTCTCGCCTAAAAATAGGTCACTAGCCTAATATGACTAATTCAGTCAACAAAGGATAAATAAACTTATAAATAAATAAATTATCTTAAACTCTTCCAGACTATTCTGGGCCTAATGGAATCCCTTCACTTCAGCTCAGGTTCCTTCTTTACGCATTTAGTAAGGCATGTCTATGACCTTATCTCTAATTGCTAGAGAACTATATTTTGTCTTTCTAATGTGCCATTTAATTTAATTTTAAGCCCCTAGCATAATAGCCCTTCCCTCTAGAACAGTTCCATCCAAGTGCAGAATTCTACTGTTGGGCCTCTCTACAAGACCATCAGTCCCTCAGGCCTAGCCAGCTATCACAACCATCTGCAATCTCCAGCCAATTGTGAAGATCTTAGAGAAGATTATCTGTTCCCATATCTGAGAGCATGCATTTAAAGTGGCCTACTTATTGATTCACCATACAACTTTGTAAAGGAATCATCACAGCATATATATTCCAACATGCAAGCTACATTGTAAAAATGAGCTGATTTATCTCAAATCAGTGAAACACATGATTAAATAATTTTAAAAAATAAATATTAAAGCTAGTAAGGTACACAAAACACATAAGCTGTGTAGTCTGTTACACCTTCCTCCTTTGTGTCTATAAGACCTGCCACTTTCACAATTAAGCCAATGTCTATGTATCAATGTATTTCCTTATTTATTTATAGATTTGATAACCAGGTACATGGTCAGTTGACCCTTTCAAACATATTTAGGTGTTTGTTTAGATTCATTATTCCCTTTAACCTTCAAAGAGTAACAACTATTCTTAAGGTCTAATTCGATAGGAATTGGGTTAGAAAGTCATGAGCCATCTATCCTTTCAGGTTAGACGCTCTACTGGTGAAAATATTCTACTTGCACAATAAGAATACACATTTTTCAGCTGTGTTGAGTTTCTCACTTGGGAATAGCCAGCTACTGAAAACTTCTCATGTCTTGGACAAAGATGTGTAATTTTATTTCGCTCTGTCTGTCTCTGTGACTTGGCACAGAAGCACCTACATTTCTAATACCAGTTGATTGTATTAGTTTTACAAATAATAGCTATTGTCCTTCTCTGGCAAACAAGCTAAAATTCAAAACAGCTCTTTATTCAGTGAGATCACAGAGAACAAGGTGCCATTAAACTGTAAATACCTGCCTTTGGCATGGTATCCACAGAATATGTGTCTTTACCGGAATCATACCAGCTGTCTGAAATTCTATCACAGCAAATCTCAGGAGCACTTCTCAACTTTCTCATTTTAAGCCAAGTTTCTAAATGATTTCACGTCTGTTTCACATGGCATGTCTTTTAGGGACCCTGGGTAGAAGATTCCTCCTAAATTTAAATCCAAGTCCCCCTACATTTTTCCTGATTATAGGCATATTACTCCTGAAGCATCTTACTTGCCCTGAAGGTAAATAATAATAATAATAATAATTATGATAATAATAATAATAATAATAATAATACTAACATCAATTTAACCAGGTAGACCCACTGGGCAAACAGCCCCTTTTCAGGGTTGACCTGGTTAACTGACCTGCTCAAGGTTTCATAGTATGCAAATGAGGACTGAGGAAATCAAACCCTTTTACCAGAGGAACTACAGCTCACAGTCTTAACTCTCTGTGCCAACTGCAAGACTGACAAATGCTGTTGCATCACTCCTGTAATCATGCACCGTCACAAAACATTTATTGAAAATCACATTCATATTTCATTGAGTCTCAGCCTATTTGTCACTGCAATATGCAACATTTCTCAGTAACTGGGCAAGTGTTATACATCAGGCTGCTTGACAGGTCACTGAGTTTAAATTCTCAAAGTATTAATTCCCCAAGAAATAAGACATGGACTAATTAGAATTGTCCAAATAAAAGCAATGTTGGTGTGGTTTTTGTGTGTGCTCCAGTCATAATTGTTTTGTTTTGGAGATTCCTCCCTTCACTGTGTTTGTATGATTATGGAGTTGATATATATGTTTGTGGATGTGAGGGGGCTTGGTTACAATTTAAATTTTTGCCCTTTTGGCAGTTTGGGCATTTGTTTTCAACAATACCATCCCTGTGGCAGAAGGTAGAAATGAAGTGAATTAAGAGAAATAAGACAGGCGATGCAGGGTTCAAATCCAGTTAATTGTTAATTTGATTGCTATGAGCTCAGCCTGTAAAACAACAGGCCAGTGTGCATATATCTTGGCTAAGTGTGAGTTCAAATCCACATAGGGGAGTGATCTCATTATGTGGGGGAGCAAAGAATAATGGTTAAAGTGCTTACCTGACAGACACAGGGTACAGGGTTTGATTTTTTTTTTTTCCCTGGCATGAAAAGCATCCCTGGACCCTGTTTTGATGAATCTTTTGCACATCTTCAAACCAAACAGCAGCAGAACTAATAGATTAAAAGTTCTAAATTTTGCTTGCAACATAAATAGGACATCTTGGACAGACAGATATGTTTCTCAGAGAATTCCCATTTCTGGAACAGGCTCCCTATCCATGTGAAGTACAGTTCCTCCCTAACCCTATTTAAGTGAAACTTGGATGAATGGATAGGTAATTGGAAATTCACCCCTGATCTGGCTCCTACGTCCCTGATGGACAGAAACAGTCCATAAATCACCCCCTATTAATGAAATACAAATCAAATTTGTGGGTCACATATTGGTTGTGCAGATAGGCTTTTAAGGGCCCTAGTGATCGTTAAAGTAGTATACACCTATGAACCTATATGGTTCCTTGGGGTCTGATGACTCGAGGATTCATACTAGAATCAATTTATGAATACATCCTTTACTTAAATGTATCTGTCTCAACAACGTTAAGTAGTTTCATAAATGGCTATTTGTTCTAGGTTATCATATAACTAATTACCTATTCTTCTGTAGAAAACCATAAGTTTAATTTATATTGACCACTTGATAATAGTTGTTATAGATGTTTTTTGATACGTGCATTTTCTGAATTGTTTATACACCCCCTGTTAGGTTCATAGCAAAGTCTACATTAAACTGTGACTTAGTTACTTATCTCTGAGCTGCTTTTCTTGTATATATATGAATTACCTTTCAAAGAAATTCTAGATTAAAAGGTTAATTAAATACTTACATATAATTAATTGACTCTATTGTAATTCTAAGTACTCCTAGTGTACTATCAAGAACCATTACTAATGTAGACAATAGATTTAAGAGCAGTATGACTGTTTTTTTTTAATTTATGTATACAATACTTTTCATTGTCCTAACTCACACATGGATATTTTTTGCATGCTTATGTTTGTCCTTACCTCTGGTAGGGACGTGGCTGAAAAGGGGCTTCAGACTCATTCACTTTCTTTGTTGTCTAATAATTAAGTAGATTTGTACAAAGTACTCTACCAGTCAATGTGGAAGTTGAATAATTTTCTGCTGCTCTTGTCAGTTCCTATGAAACATCTTATTATAAAATATTCTCACCAGTTCGTATATAAAAACATAATTTGCTTATATGTTACACATATTAATGTAGTAAGAATTATATTTCCCCACTGTTGAAAATTATGCTACAAAGGTATTTATAAAGTCTATGAATAATGTCAAAATGTGTTATATTTCCCCTAAATGCAGATAACAGATACATTTAACGCAAGAAGGAAATAGAAATTTAATAGAATTTTTAACTACAGATCTTGAAACAAAACTAGACATACATTTTAATTGAATTTCTGGCTTAAATTACAGCAAACCATTATAAATCATTAGGAATCAGTTTAAAAACTGCTTTCACTTTTGCCTGCATTACAAACACAGAGGTAAGGCTTTTACAGCTCTAGATAAGTGTTAATAAATTACCCGAATTTCAAAATTAATGGCTGCCCGGCTGCTTTGGGGAGATATCATTGTGTTTCATGAATATTTTGATTTTGTGATTAGATCAAAATGCATTGGATTCCTAAACAGCCATACCCAAGGTCCGCTGATCATAAACTGTTCTTTTTTAATAAATTATATTCTGCACAAATCTGTTGATATGGAGTAATTAGAAATTGGTTTCCTGCATTTTACTGTAATATTTGCATGACTTCAGATCTGCCCTTATTGATCTAGAGGTTGGCAGAAAATGTACATTTTATACATTTCTAAATGTACCTTGCCTGCAGAGATAATAGTTTATATTGTGATGTAAAAAAGGCATGTATTTGTAAAAAAAATACAAAGAGGTGTCACTTGCCAGTTCTGGGAGACATTGATTAGGCAGTTTGTGTCATCTCTATTCAACACTTATTATTTACAGCGTCCCTGTTTTCTTTTCTTTACGGGAGATAAGAATCAGTATTTTAAGGAAAACTGCTCGGAATGAATCTACATTTTTTTTTTCATTTTTCATCATTGTTGGAGAACACTTACAGAATACTAATATCCAAATTATGTAGGACATACAAATCACAATGCATTAATAATGAAATAGCAGAATTTATAAAAGTAGTCTTTAAACTAAATCCTACCACAAATCTCTAAGCAGATGTTTATTTTAAAGTTTAAACCATAAATTCGTAGCTCAGTATACATACTACTAAGAATAATAAGTCAGAGTTAGTCACTTTCAAGCAGTTGCACAGGAACAGTGGTTTCAGCAGCGATACATATTTCCATCTGCTGTTTCTGTGAAACATCAGTATCTGTATGCATTGCTTTGCATGAGAATGATATAAGCAGTGATCCTTGCAAGAGATATTTTTCTAATAAGGATCACAAAGAATGATATTTTTTCAAGACTGTCAGTCTTCACATAGGAAATAAGTTCACTGTTCACATAATTGGAGGAGTGATTTACCTTTCTAACATGTCCTATCGGTGCCAGCTATAATCACGTCCAATACACTTAGCATGCATTATTCTGTAACCATGTGCTCAAAGTGTTTTTTTTAGATATACTTCCAGAACATAGCAGGGATAAGGATTTAGGGAACGAATAAAAAATGTAGTTGCAGTAGTACATAATACAGTAAGTATATGATATTGTAGTAATACAATAATGACAAAAACATAGTACAGTACCAATAATATAATATAATATAATGCAATACAATATAATATAATCATATGTTTGCAGCATGTTCCCATATGAAAATCAGACACAGCCATACTGTACAACCCAGTAATAAAAATATAAATAAGAATGTAATACTTATAATGTGTAAGTGACGCATGCATATAAAAGTGTCTGAAATGAAGGTTGAAACCAGATCACCTTGAATAGTGATTGGAGTGTCCTGCAGTCTACAACAATGAAGCAAATTAATCTGTCCATTGCAAGTACAGCCTTGATGCTCAAGTATATGGTCAAGCATTTAGATAAATAATTACTACAATCTCATATTTGTAGTATGTGTAATTTTAAAGCAGCCCATCATGTCTGATATATATATATATATATATATATATATATATATATATATATATATATATATATAAAGTACTAAATGCCTCCCAGAATATGGCTTATGTTTAAATCCTGAGGGCTACACTTTTGGGTTACTAGAAAACCCTACAACAATTCTACTGTTCAGTAATTGTGATAAGTTTGTGATTTCTAGTTATATGAATGCAAGAAGTATAAACTGGAAAGTTCTCCAGAAAACTATACCATATAAAGTCATAGTCACTTATGAGTTTATCCTCAGATCACCAATGCTCGCGAGTTTTTCTGTACCCAGTCGATGAGCTAATGGCCAGGATGAATAACTTAATGGAAAAGGTTCAAATGGTGATAGAAGATGAAAAGGAGCTAGATGTGTTGGCTTTCAAAAAACAGGGAAGATATTCAGACACTGACATCCAAAATGAACCACTTGGAACCACTGCAAGCCTCTCAGGCACAAGATATATGGCTTATGGTTCCAGATCATCCCACCCAAATCATACAACTACAACCCAGACTGAATAACCTGCTAAACCAGCAATATAAGAATAATCTATGACTAGCTAGCATGAAAGAATGGTTAGAGGGCCCCAATAGGTTTGGGTATCTTCAGCTGCATTTCTCTGACTTACTGTGTTCTGCACAAGCCATAGTAGTAGAATGAACATACTAAGTGCTAAAACCCTCACTATCAAAAGACTGCCACTAAGATAAGTAATTTTTTAGGCTTCTCAATTGTAAGGCTAAACAAAGAATTTTGTTAAATGTAAAATATGGCAAAACGTTTACTATGGACAGTCACAAAGTGACTATTTTTCAAGATTACTGCTTGAATATTCTAGCTAAAAGAAAACACTTTGCAGATATCCATGCATTATACTTCAAGAATGCCATGCTGACAATATTTAAAATTCAGCAGTCTTTATGTTGAAGTGGCTGGTACAATGACATACCATTCTTGAAGTGGAGGATATATTAAGGTTTCTGTAGCACAGCTATCTACCCAGACTACACTATAAATCAATAAATCTATGTCTATCCTTCCCTCTCCTAAACATCAATAAGCCCAGAAAGGCATTAACCTAACCCAGACCAGGTCAAAGCTGCTAATGAGACTGCGTTCATTTGCCACTGTACCCTGATCAAAAGATAAAGAACCACAGACCACCTCCTCCCATGCGGATTTACTCAGAGGCAATGTCAGTAGCCCGAGAACCTCCTAAGTAATAAGGTACACCTCCAGGGTTATTTTGTTTTTTTTTTATGCCTACAGCCCATGCTTTTGAAGCATTAGCTATGAAGGAAGACATGCAAAGTATAAAGAAAATTAATTATTCAACCTGTGATAGCTTTGCATCTGATGAGGAGCCTCAACATGATAAGGAGCTCTGGAAGGCATAGCATTATGAAATGTCAGGGTTTCTTCGTAAGAAAGAATTTGGCTCCAGCAGCAAACCCAATGGCTGAAAAAAACTATTTCGATGGAGAGATGACTGATAAATGTGCATATATGTACACCTTTGAAAATATATTTCCCTAACTTTAAACACATTTACTAAATAAATTGCTGTTTTCTCCTTTTTTGTAGAAGTTATTACTCAGCTACAGAGTTAAAGAGAGAGAACTCGGTCTATCAGTTGTTATTTGTAATCAGTTAAATAACTCCACTCCATTTCCTGTGGTTGTTACAGTTTCTGTTGGTTTTGCACCTTGCATTTGCTGTATTATCATAGTTATTGTTTTTCTAAATGTTGTTATTGCATGCAAATATCTTTAACACAATTAGATAAATTAAAAAGTGAAAAGGTCAGAAGGAATATTTTGTGTAGATGTCTGCTAACTCTGAATCCTGATTTTGTTTTCTTGCAAGAGTTAAAAAATGAAAAAAACATGTTTAGTGTGGTAGCTGGCTATAACTCTGCCTCCACAGCAAAAGTGGCTAGCTAGTCTTATTCAAAATCTCAATGGATGGGAGAAAAAAGAATGGAAAAAGGATAACGAATGCATTCGGGCAAAGATCATAGTCAAAATGGAGGAATGGGCAAGCTGAGACTGCTTAATGTATGAGGAGCAAAATGTGGGTCATCCACCTTCATTCATGCCTTTTCCAAGATTTACAACCTCTTTGTTTACAGAGATCCCTGTTATTATGCAAGGGGACATTAACATGGTAATAAATAGATCCAACCCCGAGCTATGTGCAACATTGGAACACAACAAATAGGAACACAACAAATAATCACACATAACTGCTTAAGACCGGGTCATTGTGATCTCTGGCAAGATAGAGGAAAAACTTTTTTGATCACAGATAATAAATCCAACAATGGCCTGAAACGGCTTAGTTTGAAGCAAGTTCTATGTGGCATTGGAACTACAGAGGATACTCCTTGTATCTTCATGGACCATATTTAGGTAATGTTTACCCTCTCAAGTTTGTACAGGGAACAATATGTCTCTAATAAAGAGCGCATTGGTCCCCTTATTTTGCAAGATACGGCCTTGTTAGGAGATAATCCTGTCCAGTTTCTTGTCTATCAGCTGAAGAAATACCAAGAAAGGGCCCACATACAATTAATAACCCAATGGAAATATATTTGTCTAACCTGAAGTAGTTAATATAGCCTTTCAAGACTTTTCTATCAATTTATAGTCTAATCCGTTGGAGACCTACTGCTTCAATTGACAGGCTTGCTTGTCATGGTCAAATAGTTTAATCTAACCTCTGTTAGACCCTTTTATTGCCCTTATATTACCGTCTCCCCTTAATGCAGATGAGGTGTGCTGAGCCATTAAGGACACACTCTGTGGATTGGCCTGATGGGCTGTCAAATAATTTTTACAAGGTACTACAGAATGAACTCAGGACCTCACATGTCAAACTTTTCTATGAAATGCTCAGCTTGGGAACCTCTTCTTGGTATGACAGAAAGAACTCCCTTTATTTGTTCTCCCAAAGCAAGGGAAAAAACTACTGAAGAAGGAGAACTATAGGCCTATCTCTATGATTAACACAGAGGCAATGCATGGATACAAAAGGGAATCCCCACGGTCCCTCAGTTTATACACTTTACAGAAGTGAGATCAGTATTTGCAGAATTCCTCTATGTAAAACAGAAGTACAGCCTTCCAAACCAGAATCAGTGCTATTATCTCCAAGTAAGGCGTCCACCCTTAGCTTCACTCATAAGAGAGAGAGAAAGAGACCTAAAAACATATGGACTGCAATTTGTAAAGAAAAGGCACTCTCCCAAAAGCAGATTAAAGCTTCCCATGCATACATTAATCTCACTCTCCCTTGAGAATGAGTGATGTTTTTTAAGTGTTTATCATAGGTATGAATGCTGTAGTATTTAAATGCAAAGTACAACATTAGTTACATTCTTTTCACCTCCTTGCATGTACACCCAGAATGCTAGCTCACCAACTGAGGTTTGTCTGTTGGAGATAGTGCATGCCAAAACATCAAATGGAGTTAAGATACATCAAGAACAGTTTATGTATGAGATGTGTAGTAAATATAAGTGCAAAATATACATTTTAGGACTGTTATAGTATTCAGAGAATATGAAAAACAACAACTCAAGGGTCGGCCTTAGTCCTAGAAGTACAGCTTTTTGTTGCTATTGGAGATGTAGATTTTGGTAGAGCACATAGCAATCAGTCATGTACCACCCACATCATATCTATGATTGCTACAGCTGTCTGTCATCACATCATATCTATGACTGCTACAGCTGTCTGTCATTGGAAGACTGTACGTGGCATCAGAATGAAAGAAGGTACCTCAAAACTTGTCATTAGACTAGCTATGTGCATTTGTTAAAAGGTATACCAGTCTAATATTAGAAGATGGTATGATTGAATGCTGTTATCATATGAATGGGTCACTATATTCTTAGACACAATGTGATAATATTACTGTGGTGCAGTTTACTAAATCCTCTGTGATGTTGATTGTAATAATGGCAACCATACACCTGAATATGGTTATGTTTGCACTGTATCTATTTGCCTCATGCAATATTTTTTATGAGGTGTAATTAATAGTTTTGCTTTCTCAGAATGCGTAGGTAAGGCTAATATTAGGCACTTGATTTTGATACTTTACTAAAGGTTTCAGTCTCTGGTTTCTTTTTATGACTGTATGTAAATCTGTTTTGCCTTCATTTTCCATGCTTTATTTAGATGACTGCTGTGGCTTGGAAGAAAAAAGGATATAATGCTAAACAGTATAATTCACACAATAAGTACACCTCTTGAGCACAGCAAAATCCTCATAATGTGACAGAAATGGTGCTCAGGATGGCATAATAAGTGATTATCACACATGTGCTTATATAGAATATATACTTTAATCAGAGATTGCTTCAGGCTTGTCTGACCCAAGGGTTTGTCTTCTTCTGTCAGACTGTAACACTGGTGTCCACAACAGCAGTATCACTGTAGCCTGAAATAGTGCAGATACACTTGCTGATAGTCCATTTTCCCTTGTTTCTCTGTTGTTACAGTAAAAATATGGCAAATTATATAATATACAGAAAAATCTGCTGTTCAGTATTGTAAAATAAATGTTGTCTGCCACAGCAGTGGACATATCCACTGGTGGCATCCACCACACAATGATGCATTCTTGCATTCCTGTTGCCACCACAGCAAAATCATAAACATTTGGCTACCTAGAGTGGATGGATGTACATTGTACAAGGAGCCACAATCACCCTATTTCAGATGTGGAAATGTTATTTTTTGCTTTTAAACTTCTCTTAAGGCTTACATAATGGCAAACTCAACTGCATTAACATTTGACCTCTGTCTAGTGCAGGTAAAGAGATATTAACTGTTGTTTTTATGACAATTTATATAGCTATAATTTTCACATTTTTCTAAATATCTCAACAACCAAGTAACATAGAACTCCTTAGCCTCATATTAGAGCGCACAGCTAAATGAATAAAATGCTGCTGACAGTATGTATGCAACTCAAGTGGTTGCTGAGATATTGTAAGTTGTTTGCAAAATATTACAAACATAATAGTTACTCCCACGGATTTACTAATCTTCTGTGCAGGACTAATCTAGTCCTGCACGGAAGCGGCAGTTTAAGAGGAGGACGGCAGCGCACCATGCATATTAATGAAGGTGCACTGCCTGAGCTCCAAATCCTACACAGAGCATGGATGATTGCAGGGGGCGTGTCTGAGAGCAGAGCTCTCAGAATGAACATGCCCCTGCAAAGTAGAACAGCAGAAAGTGTAAATAGATGAGCAAGACCACTCATAGGTGTCCGCATATCCCCACCAACAGTCCCCATGTGTTCAACAACAACAGTACATATAAACAGAATGAAGAAACCCTTTTATTTATTTTTTTAAACACCGAGTACAGCTAACTGTAGGTGCGCGGGTTTGCCCATCGCTTAGCTACGGTTAAAGCAGCTGAAAAGGTTGAAGAGGATAACAAGGAATATATATGCAAATGAAGCAGCACAGCAATAGTGTAGTGGTTAGAGCATCCACCTAATGAACAGTCATTCCTGGTTCAAGTCTCACTGCAGGACATATCATTTTCCATGTGAAATCTGTATATGAACATATTTTTACATCTTTTTGCTGTATAACCTACATAATAATATTTAAATGTGAACTGGAGTACTGCATTAAATGTACATGTGAAGTATCAGTGTCATAATGAAAAAGGCACTCGTAAGCAGGTTTAAGCACAAATAAGCAGGAGTAAGCATATATAAGCACTAGCAAGCGTATTTAAGTGCGTTTGCATGGGGGTAAGCATTGCCTACACAGATTAAACAAAGTAGAAGCTAACTGAGTTTAAGAAACTGTACCCGGAGGTTAGCATTGCTTAGCTCCATGCAAACCCAGGCACACCCGCGTACAACTGCTTTAAAGTGCCTTAATCACTCTGTACCCAATGGCCCGTGTTCTGCCCAGAAACAAAATAAACAGCTACTGCACAGCTCAAACCCAGGACCCTGTACACCACAGTTTAAGTAGTTAACCTCTAAGACATCATAGCAATGCATATAAATGAGGTATCAGCAAACTAATCCTCACCACAGGAAAATCAAACCAAACATGTGAACTCAATCTATGTACAGTGTGATGTTGTATAACCTGCCACAGAACATAAATATGTGAAATGGAGTACTGCAATAAGCATAGATTTGAGGTGTCATTGTAATAGAAGTGTAGAAATCCCCAGGTCCCCATACAGAGTATGTACACATGAATCATGGATACGACACATATATAACCTGTAATGAAGAATAAATCACTGCCAAGTGGCAAATATAGTGCTAATTAACTATTAAGCAATGCTAACCGCAGCACAGCTCAATTTAGTAAGTGTAAGCAATGTGTAGGGAAGCCAATTTAATCTGCCTAGTGGTATACCTCTTTAAGCAGTGCCATCCTTATGTAAGCAGGTGTGCCCATAGCTTAAACTTTTCAAAACTGGCCAACCATGGGAAAGTGCGGGAAATTGGCCGTATTTAAATCCCACAGGCAGGAATACTTCTCATAACTGGTTGTAGCTTCCTACTGCAGGCAGAATGGCTGGTGTGGGTGAAGGCACTCGATTTAGAGTGCAACGCTGGGGCATCCAGGAGTCAAAAATCATGGTCTGGCTCCTGGTAAAACACCATGAGCAGAGACTACTGCAGGGCCAGTATCAGGGCTCACAGTATAAAATGGAGGCCTGGTACAGTCTTGCCCGTGACCTCACCAGTGCCACAGGTATCCCCCGGACTGGTGAGCAGGTCAGGCACCACCATGCTGACCTGAAGCGGTGGAGGGGAGATGTACTAGAACAGTGGATCCAGGAGTCTCGGCAGAGGCACAATGCCCCAGTACTGAGTAAGTACTCATTCTACTAAGTAGTAGTAAATAATTGCCTAGCTTGTGTATACTATGGATAGGTATGGCTAAATATCATTGTATATCTCTGACAGCTGCAGATGAGCAGGCTGTGAACCAGCAAGCCCATGATGCTAGGCTGCAAAGGCTGCATGTTGAGGCAGGTTAGTAATTAGTCTGCATATACTGTCATAACAAATAAATATAAGAGCCTTAGAAAGTGTTGTACCAGTAGAAATAAATGTGTAATAGTCTGTGAATAAAGGTATAACCCCTGCAGTGCTTCTGTTTACTCTTCTTTCATATATTGGTGAACTGTTGCATACTATAAATAGTACTGTTGTATCTTAAGCAGTGTGATCCACACTGTGGTATGCAGATAAAATGTGTATGAAGTCCTGCATAACAATGTTGAAAGTGCCAAGAGGTCAGTCATATTGTACAAGTTAGGGAGACCTAGATAGAAAACATTCAAAAGCTTTGTATCAATTCCCTGATAGCAAAGTGTACTGTGATGTTAGCTATAATTTTTTGTCACACACAGTATGAGTTTGAATCCTGGGAGTGCTACTAAGTTGTATGCATAATCATACCCCTCAACTGTACAGATTTTGTTACAATGTTCATATAGAAAGCTGTATGCATAATTACACCCAACAACTGTACAGAATTTGCTAGAATGTTCAAATTGAAAGTTGTATGCATATTCATACCTCACAACTGTTCCAATCTGTCCAGCATGTCCAGATAAATGGCCCATATCACCAGCCTGGTACCCTGTTCCCCTGAAAAATCAGTGTGATGATTTTAGAAATGTAGGCAGCTGTTAATGACATAGAACTGATTGTCAAATGTGTACATAGTCATAGAATGTATATGAAAACAAACCTGTCATTCTAGCACCTCAGCCAAAGTGTATAACAGCAATTCTCAACATATGTTACATTAACACATGCATCTTGTCACACCTGTATGTAAGACACAGGTCACGTATATAATAATCTATAAACATACCAGTGTACAATATAAGGTCATTGGGTAGTGTAATAATACATGTAAGGGAAAGATGACTGCAGTGACTAAAAATGTTGTAAAAACTACAAGGATATATTAGTTGTTAAGTGAACTCCCTCTTTCACCCCTACCATATGTGCAAAATAACCCAATGACACCCTCATGTGGTATGTGTACACTCCAAACATTTGTTGGGACATATGTCCTAGTGGTTTATAAATATTCACATTTGTTTCTATGCATGTGCCATGTTAAACTACAACCATATTGGTGGCCTGTTACTATAAATGAAACCTGCATGCTCCTGTAATGTTCACTGTTGTTCCATATATGCATGTGTTCTGCTTGCTCTGCAACTGTGTTAATATGGTGTTTTGTGTTAATGGTAATACCTGTGCATGCTGTTATAAATAATCCTGAATGCTGTTGACTGTTACTAACCCATATCTGTCATAAACCTGCGACAACATAGCTCATATGGGAAGGCCGGTCCCAGCGGGCTCACCTGTCCCACCTCAGCTGGCCATGGCACTGGGCACCAGCACATCTGGGGCCCAGCCTGGGACCTCCTCCTCCGTGGGCCCTGTGCACCTTTGGGTGGAACTGCTGCAGGGGATGGGGCTCGCCCCCCCTTGGAGCGGGCAAGGAGGGGAACCTGTCACCTGTCAACAGGTCTGGGCCATGATGCATAGGGAGCTCGATCTGGAGTATCGAGACCTGCTACACCAGCTTGAGGGCTGAGTGGTGCTATTAGAGGGGTGAGCCTGCCCCTCCTACACAGCCCCCAGCACTGCCACCTTTGGGGCCATGAAGGTGCACTGGTGACAACTGGTTTCATCTGGCCGAAAGTATTCCTGCATCTGTATTGTTTGGTTTCTGTCCTGTGTTTTAAATCAGATATACCTGTTGCTCAGGCTGCTGCAGAGAGATTTGACCTACTGCCAGCTGTGATATTGAGAAAAGATAAATGTTTATTCTCATTTTTTGTCTGCATTTTGATTTAATATCTCTGTAATCTGTACAACTGTACTTATTCTTCTTCTTGTTTGTCCCCACTCACTCTCCCTGTTCTTGTTTTGGTGTTAGTGTTGGTGGCTCTGGAATTGCCCGCCCCTCCTGTAAGTCTGTATTTGAACACTCATCCTGAGTCCATCTCATTTGCTCACTTAACCGAATACAGTGAGATCATGTTCTGAGTCTAGTGTTCCCTCTACACAATACAGAGAGAAGATTTGAGAAGGCCAACCCACTTAGGTTCTTCCTCCCTCTCTCCTTGCACTTTACCAAAAAAAAATAAAAAATTCATCTGCTTTTACTGTATTTGTGTTTCCTCCTGCTTTATTTTGCTTTTGCCTCTTCTTAAAAGTACTCAATTCTATTTATTCTGCTGTACCTATTGCTGCTTGGTAGTAGCCTGATTAAATTGTAACTGTTATTCTAAGTCTTTTGGTTTAAGCACTTGGCCTTCATACCGGTTGTTTTACATTAAGGTTTGTGGTCTGCACTGTTGTGGCAGGAAAGGTAGCTTATATCCTTCTAAGCTGGGAATTGCTAATTGAAAGTTCAGTGTCTGCTATTCTAAAACTGTATTAGTTCTGGTTTAAGCACTTGGGCTTCAGGCCAGTTATTCTACATTAAGAAGGTTTGTGGTCTGCACTGTTGTGGGAGGAGAGGCTGGATTCTGCCCTTCTGAGCTGGGAATTTCTGGTCACAGGCTTATTGTGCCTGCTTATTCGAAATGTTTCTTTCTGAAATTGGTGTGCCTTGTTGCTGTAGCATAGGACCAGATTCAGGCCTGCTGAATCTAGCTTTGTTTGTATAACTTGAGCACTGATCCAGGCCATCTGTGTTGAAGATTCCCCTGCACCCTAGTAGCGGGAGTGTGCTGTTAGAACTTGTCTGATTGAAGACTACTGGAACAGGACTCAGTTTTGAGGGTTTTTTCTGCTTAATTGGGTAACTTGTTTAAATCAGATTGTTCATTTTCTATTATTTGATATATATATATATATATATATATATATATATATATATATATATATATATATATATATATATATAAATTGCACTTTATTCATCTGCTTTTACTGTATTTGTGTTTCTTCCTACTTTATTACTAGGGGCATTGACTACAACTCTGAACTAAGATATATAACAATAAGCATAATTTTATATGCATTTAAAGTGTTTTTTTGATTCTATCTGCTTTATTTTCTGAAAAAAAAAAACATATATATATATATATATATATATATATATATATATATATATATATATATATATACTTGTTTCCCGCCTTTCTAAGCTAGTATAGTCCAGTTTTCAGGTTAGTGCTGAATTCAGGGCTGTGTTACAAATCTCCGTGTTTTCCCATACCTTACTTGGATAGAAGGAAGTTTCTCTGTTCACCTGTGAGAGAGGGGAGCTTTGAGCAGCCTATCTGTCCCTGGAGGAGTGCTTTCAGCCCAGAAAGTAGTAGTTTATTGGCCATTTTGGGCTAATTTCTATCTCTCATTTCCCTGCTATAAAAAAATGCATTTGCCCAGTTTTGCAAGCCGGGCAGCTAGGGTATATCTATTCCTGGCTCCACAAAGTGTCCTCTTCAATTTTTCCCTTGGAACTAGACAAACTTTCAACTTAAACACTCAAGCCATTCATTTCTCAGCCGGCACTTGCTCAAAACTCACAGCAAGCACTTATAAACCCTAGCACTACAGAATGACAAGGCTCTCTATTCGACCTTACCAGCCATTCAGTAAAACAGTTTACTGTACCTGTCCAGGCATGTCCAAAGGGCAGTTTCAGGTGTACTGTCCAGTCCAACTGGTGAATCTTGGCATTTTGAGGCAATGTTACAACTGCCTCATGTACACATACAACCCTCTCCTCCTACCACACTAATACATCCAAGATGCAATTATACAGCCAAACTGGAGGCTAAGCTCTCTCAACCTAAGACTGGATCAGACAGTCAAGAGGAGAAGGGAAATACTGGCATCACACCACCAGTCTCACATAGACCCAGTAAACCAGCACCAGCAAAAAACACACATAATTACGCGAAAACATATTCGAGAGGCTCTAAATAAAAATCTGCAAAAGCAACAGAGCCCTCCAAAGCAGACATCCAAGCAACCTCCAGCCCCCAACACATACCATAAAACACATACTTCACAAAACCAGTGTGCCACGCAATCACAGCCCTCAAGGCAAAATAACATACCTAACATACTAGTAATAGGTGACTCTATAGTCAGGCACACTGACGTCCCACTCACTAGGCTGAATAAAAAGAAGGTTACTGTTACTGTTAGCTGCCTGTCGGGTGCCAGGATCCGCCATATAACACAAGCACTCAGGTCACTCCAGAACAAGTACAAATACGACTCTGTCATTGTCCATGTTGGTGTGAATGACCTGAGCCGTACCTCCCTGGACAACATGAAAACAGACATGGAAGAGCTCTCTGATCACATAGCCCAGGCTGGTATGACCCTGACCCTGAGTAGCATCCTGCCCTCACCAAGAATGATACCACGGTATAAAGGAAAAATTATCAATTTCAATAAATGGCTAAGTTTCTGGTGTCATTCAAAGGGGATCCAGTGTCTGCTTCCTGAGATGACATGCTCGACAAGCCACGCTGCTTCGCTAGAGATGGCTTGCACCTATCACCCTTAGGCTTTCGAATACTGGCTAAGGCTCTTGCCACCCCCATACTGCCTTTTTTAGGCAAGGCTCAAAAGACAAATCCACCGCCATAAATAGCACAAGTAACAAAAATCTGTGGGTAATACTAAATGCCAGAAGTCTAAACCTTAAAATGCACGCACTCAAGGCACTCCTCAGTATGGAGAAAATTGATATATGTGCAGTAACAGAAACCTGGTTTAAGGGTCCAGAGAGCACCCCAGCACTACCAGACTACAACTCATACCATACATTTCAGCCACAGAACCCGGACCGAAATACAAAAGGCGGGGGAGTATCCATATTCATCAAGGATACCCACACCTCCAGGTTAGTGGCACAGCACGATGTTTCAGAGATTATCCACATGCAACTAACAACGGGCAAAACTGCAATTCAAATTGTAGCTTGCTACAGATCACCCACCATATCCCAGGACCACCATTCCACATTTCTGGAAACACTGGGTAACATAAAGGTCCTACCAAACACCCTAATATTGGGTGATTTCAACTACCCAAACATTGACTGGGAGAACTACTCAAGTACTAACTCCCTTGCCCAACATTTCCTGGAATTTATAAACTCAAATGCCCTGGAACAACTGGTCAACACTCCCACCAGAGGTGACAGCATATTGGACCTGGTCATCACCAACATGGACGACCGGTGTTCCACTTAGGAGATCAACCCCTCACTGGTTAGATCTGACCATAAACAAATCACTTTGGATATCCACATTCTGCCCCCACCCCCGGACAAGGAAACCACCATGAAAAACTTTTCAAAAGCAAACTTCACATTACTTAAGACAGAGGTGGAAAATTTCAAAGCCCCCATGCTAAAGGATAACGCTGTCCAAGTTGCTAAATCCTTTACTAATGCATTCTACGGGCACCTACAAGAATGCATGGATTGTGCTACCCCAAGCAAAACCAAGACTCACTCCTCCAAGAAAAGGAAACCAGTCTGGTGGACCCCTGGCATAAACAAGCTATACAATAGAAGGAGGAAACTAGTACAGAAAAGAGTAAAATCCCAAGAAGGGAAGACATGTCTGATCAGTATCAGCAAGAAACTACAATCCATCATCAAATCGTCCAAGGCGAGCTTTGAAAGGAAACTTGCCAAGGACTCCAAAGATAACCACAAGGCATTCTTTAGCTATGTCAAGAATCTAAGTGGCAATGCTCAGATCTGCTCAGAGTTAGTGCAGAATGGCACAAAATACACCGGACCAACTGATATTACCAACATCCTGGCAGACAGGTTCAGTGCAAATTTCACCCCCTCTCACCCCCAAAAGGGCCCATAACCATACCAGAAGAATGTAGAGCCCCTGAAATCACAGACACTCAGGTTAAAATAGCCCTCTCCAAAGCCAAAAACACAGCATCAATGGGACAGGACGGTGACCCAGGCTGCGTCCTACACGAGCTCAAAGACAAACTAACCCCTCACCTAAACACACTGTTCAGACTCAGCCTTTCCACAGGCTATGTACCCATAGAGTGGTGCACAACAACAGTTATTCCGCTCCACAAAGGTGGAGCCACAACAGACCCTCGGAACTTTCGCCCTATAAGCCTGACTAGCTTGGTCTGCAAGGCTATGGAGCACATCATCATGGAACTCATTAACAGAGACATTGGGAACCTCCAAACACTGGACCCTACCCAGTTTGGCTTTGATAAGGGCAGATCATGCCTCCTAATCCTGGTGGACTTCTTTGAGACAGTTAGATGAGGGAAAGATGGTGCACACAGCCTACCTAGACCTCGCAAAGGCGTTTGACACCATTCCCCATTCTGGTATTATAGACAAGCTCACCAGCCTGAACATAAATTCCTATGTCACAAGATGGGTTGCCAGTTGGCTCATGGATAGAACCCACATGGTGAGAGTTGCGGAAGCTAGGTCTGAACCTAAACCAGTTACAAGTGGCATTCCCCAGGGCTCAGTCCTAGGACCCCTCCTGTTCGGCATATACTTCTCAGAGGTACAGACAAGCACAGGAGGACTATGGCTGACCAAGTTCACAGATGACTGCAAACTAGGGGCTATAACTGACTCACCGACTGACACAGACATCCTCCAAAACGTGCATAGTTATTCCCTTTGGAAATAACAAAGTACCCGCAAACTACCACATAGGTGGTAGTCCCCTAAAATACGGAAAATGTAATAAGGGATCTGGGGACCCAAGTAGATAGTAATCTCTCCTTTGATAATCACATTGCCTAACTGGTTAGAAAATCCTTCTATGTGGCCCACCTAATCACAAAAGGGTTTGCATCCAGATCAAAAGAGGTCATTGTGTCCCTCTACTCATCACTCATCAGACCCATCATAGAGTACAATGCCCCATTTGGGATGTACCCTACAAGACACCTGCAGCAGCTGGAAAGACCACAGATGTACCTCACCAAGAGGATCACTGGCCTCAAACAGATGCCCTATGCAGCTCAACTGAACAAACTCCAGTTGTACTCAGTTGCATACCGCCTGCTCAGAGGTGATCTCTGCCTGACATACAAGGTCATGTCCTACCCAGAATTGTTGGACATGCTCCACCTAAAGAAAACCTTATCCCCTCAAGCCACATGCTCTAGTGATCTAAACCTCACCAAAACAATAAATAGGACATGCTGTAGGGATATATTCCTGTCCCAGAGACTTCCCATGCTTTGAAACAAGATTCCAATCTACATTAGGCAGAGCTCCTCACTAGCACTCTTCAAGAGAAACCTTGACGAGTGGATGGGGAACAGAATGTTTACCCTGAGGATCACTTCAGTGGTTTTGCTGGACAGAGGCACAGGGAACTAATCTAAGGGGGCGGCAAAAGCCAACACATTCTGGCTAGGCTTATAAATGCCTTCGCCAGATAGCCTAGTACCTACCTATGAACCTATGGATGGGGACCTCAATCCCACTGTTTCCAGTTGGGGGCTCATGGGCTTGCAACTTCCAGACACCCCTCCCCATCCAAGATGTTTACCCCCCACATATGTCATATACTGGCCCTGTATACATCTTGTTTGGCTTTTCTGTTAACATACCCAACCTACCTCCCCAAATATACCTACTACCACTCCCCAACATCCCACTCTCACCTGAAAAAAAAAATAGGGCAATATGTTCCCACAAAAAAATCTCGCCCCATACATAGCTGTCCATTTTGCACACGTGTCCACTGGACACATGTAATCTGGTCTAATTGGCATCACAATGAATTATTGTTGTCCTCACCCCTCTCCCAGGAGTTTGAGTGTCCAAATCGACCTTTGAATACAGTGTATATGTACAGCTGTTGCTGTAGAAGGAATGGGCAGCTATGAGCCTTCCCTACACCCTTCCTGCACATCCCTAGCTATTTTTCCTACTGTCTTTCCCTCTTTGTGCCCCTTTTTTCACCACTTTCCTATCAATGCCTTTTTCTTTTCTTTTAAAGAAATTAGCATAGGGGTAAGTGGGCGTAAGCACATTTAAGCAGCAATAAGCATGATTATGCCAGTTTGCATGGGTGTAAGCAATACCTACACAGGTTAAGCAACTCAGGAGCTAACTGAGTATAAGAAACAGTCACCGTAACTTAATAGTGCCTATCGTCACGCAAACCAGGGCAAACCCACTTACAACTGCTCAAAAGTGCTTCAATCACACTGTATCCAATGGCCCTTGTTCTGCCTAGCAACAAAATAAACAGCCTCTGCTAGGATCAAATCCAGGACCCTGCACACCATAGCCAAAGTTATTTACCACTAAACCATCTCAAATATACATATCCTTGATGTATTCACAAACATATCATCCAGCCCAGTCATTCAACAGTACAGAGAATGTATTCCAACATGTAGATGTATGTGTGTGAGTAAATATATTAATGTCTAAACAGGTACAACATATTGATATATGTAGATATATACATATATATATATATATACATATATATATATATATATATATACACATCTATATATATACATATAAATATATATATATATATATATATATAAACAAATAAACATGCAGATGCCTACATCTATAGATATATACATCCACATCTACATGTCTAAATATATACAGCAGGTTATATATATGTCAGCAGATATATATATATATATATATATATATATATATATATATATATATATACATATATAGGTATATGCGGACATACATCTGTAGATAACAATGGGGAAATAACATAAACATATATGTCCTCATGCAACGTTAATGGGGCTGAGAGGCTCCACACAATATACATCTGATATGGATAGGTATAGCCCCCCAGGCAAACACGTCCCCCCTGTAATACAGTACCAAGTGTTGTAAATCCCATAAACCAGGACCAGACACAACATGGCCATCCCTAGGATACATATACATAGACACATATATGCAGATACAGATATATATATATATATATATATATATATATATATATATATATATATATATATATATATATATATATATATATATATATATATATATATATATATATATAGATATATATATGTAACTACACATACACACACAGAGATATGTACAGTAAGATACATATGTAGTACATGCACACAATATTGAGCAGCCAGTATTCCTACAGTCACCACCTTACCAACTGGAGACTGTATGAGCCACCCATACGAATGATATTCATAGCATGCAACATATACCCACAGAGATATCAAAGGGTATAACACCACACACAGGTGTGCATAAATGAATGAGAAAGCTTTATTTGTGTACTATGACATTTGTATATGCCATGTCATATAGCTGTTCAGACACTGACATCCATATGAACAGTGTAATGCAACTGTGAAACAGGTATACTAAGACAGTAGTCTGGAAAGGTTGACATATGTTGCTGTCCAGGCCGAGGCCTTCAAGTAGTACAATAGTAATGAAAAACTGGCCACAGCATACCAGACAATCAACAGTACATAATGCAGATGTAGAGGTCAGCAGCCTCTATCCACACTCTGTACACAATCCCTAGGGGGTACAGACCCCAGTTGACACAATAGGATGTATCTGTTACATAATAAGGCATACCTGACACCATCACAATCACACTGACAAACAGAACATTCCGTATGGCAGGAGGCAGTAGGCCTGCATTTACCCAAGGTGGATTGTATGGTAATGTACATCCAGATACCTTAAGGCAGCTCACCCCAGATACCCACACATGTTGTAACAGCCTAGGGTAGTCATGGTGCACCTCCCCTACACTCACTAATACTGGGCCATATACCACTGTTACATACACTCTGGAGTGCATTAGGGCCACATGTATTGTGTAGGTGAAGCCCACACATATATGGCCCCAACTCCCCAGTATGTGTCGGGGACACAACAGCAGTGGAGCGATGGCAGGAATGACAGCATGACATACACACAGCCCACTACATAACAACCCCTCATAGCATGTCATATGTGCAAAGCCTGGTATCTAGATCAAGGACAGAGGCTGGAACACAGGCACATATGTGTAAAACTGTTGTCATACTGTAAGCAAGATATGTATATGTGTATATATCTATATGGATATATGTATAATTTTATATACATATATGTTCACCATATGTCCTGCACATGGAGAGGAGCCCTATCTCAGCCCCAATAGTCCCAACCTCTCAGTGCAAGGGGATGGCACGTATGTATTGCAGGTATATTTGTAGACTATTGCTACTGTAATAGGGATTGTCTTCACAGAAATTGTGCGTGTGGGAGGCCACATCTGCTGTTAACATGTGCACCATTGGCTACTTACAGACATCCTAATGTCATCATAGTACAGTACCACTGCTAGCACAGTAACATCCCTGTGGACTACAGCTGCGATATGGCCAATATATGTGGACAGTCTGACACACTCTGGTCAGTCCAGGGGTATACACAGAACCCCTTCATGGAAGATATGTGGACCAGGCCTGGCAATGTGGATGATAACAGCCATGTAGATGGGTATAACACGTACATGCTGGTATACATTTGTCCCCATAGGTTGTGCATTCATACACCCCTGTCTGTTCTGACACATAATAACCACTGGTACAGAGGTGCCATGGCCACATACTATCCACTAGTTAGTGACATACATCTGAACAGCATCCCACTGCTTTGTCTGACATACATGACTGTTATGGTGGCTCGGCAGCAGTACATCTGGCAAGTATCTGGACATGACATCTCATTGGATAAGTTCAGTAAGCTGCTAGGCATGTAACAAAGCACATTGCAGGCTACAGGCAGACTGACTCAACAGTGGGCTACATCTTCTATGTGGGAATACACATGTACCTGCATAGATAGCAGGCTCTACATGCATGTCACATCACAGAGTAACAGACACCTGTGTGTAAGTGCATAACCACAACCAATGTGAACACTGCCAAAGCCACATATGGTCAGCTAGCGTACTGTTACAGTATATGGACTATCTGATGTACACCATACTCATATGAGCCACTCACACAACAAACCTACATATACTTGGCCACTACACAGTGTGGTCCGATGGCTGTCTGTGGTTTAGGACATGTGTGTGTTCGCCCCTACAAACATGTAAGCTGATAGGGTGACATACAGTGGTGCAGCATTTAACATCTCATAGAACAGGACCAAGAACAATGACATCTACCACAGTCTCTACACAGGCCAAGGTACATATGCACTATACACACACACTGTCAACAATTACCAGACTTACACATACCTTAGTACTGTACACACAACCACAGAATGCCCAGGCTATGTCCTCAAATATAACCCCTACTATACATAACATGTGTAGCAGTCTGATATCTCACTGGCTTGTTATCAGATATGCTGTCAATGAATATGGTGTACAGAACATATGCACCCCCTACTGCATGACATATGTACAAAGGTTGACAGAGTTGTGGCTGGAGGCACAAACACAGGGCCAATATTGACATGTCGCTGTGATAACCTCATACATTTCCTGTCGTAACAGGGTTTGATGCAACATATGTCCTATGAGGGATATGACGTCAGTAACTCTCCCGGCTGTCACCATCTACTGATTGTAATCCTCACACTACCTTCTGCAGTTGAGAGATAGGTTCTCTGTGGGTAGCACAAGGAACACAAGGCACCACACACTGCCCAGTCTGCAGATGACGCTAAAGATGGGGATTCCTCATAAACATAGCACTGACATGACAAGTATTAAAACATGTAAGACAGCCATATCCACACACACCCTGCTAAACCAATATTACCCCAACTGCAGTATAGCAGCACTTACAGTCTTTAGTCAAGACAGGCAAATCCCCTCCTGTGTGGTGGCCTATTTTCACAGTGTATGTTGTCAGAGTTAAGTCCCCAATCCATATGTGATGCTGTTTGCCAAACAACAGATCTAGTTCCTGGTCACAGTGAATGAAAAGGCCCAACACCAACATGATGTTCTTAGTTATTTGAAGTGTGTTTCCATGCAATTAACTATGGAAATGTTACCACAGCTGTTCCACATGCAATCAGTTAGAGGAGGGTTGTAATCCGTGCAGAGGCCATCAGCTGATCATGAACATCACTGACAATACACATGCTGCTGCCTAAGCAAAGCAGGTGTAAGTCTCCATATCCACCAGAGAGGAGGTGAAAGAGGCAGGGAGAGGCAAAGATAAGTCAGGGTGGTTTGGGAGAGTAAAAGGTTAGCATGTTTGTGTCACACACCTACCAGTCCAGAGTATCAAACCCCTGACTGACTATGTACTGATATCACATCTGTTATCCCTGCACGGTGGATATTGTGATTTATGCTAGAGGCACCATATAAGAAATTATAAAAACCCACTCAACATTGAGTCCAGTTGTTACACACTCACAACCACCTCCACACAGGATATGAATGACAAATATCGACACATTAAGACACACACACACACACACACACACACCTGTCACATCTGGGATTAGAACTCCTACCTAACTAGTTATTACACTACAGCACTATGCAACTATAGAACACACCATGGAGATTAATGGAGTACTCTTTCCCCAAAGGTTTATTTCAAAGTGAGTGACATCAGCAGGTTTGTCAATGTACGGCAAATGAATTGTAGTGAGTGTGCCTAGCCAAACATGCATTGCTCTCTACACAGTCATAGGAACAGGCACAAAAGCATCCACAGCTCCCATGTGTGAGACTAGAACCTCTACCAGAGTTCTATATCTCACTACAGCATTACACTGTTATAGCACGCACCACAGAGATTGCTGGAGTACTGTTTCCCCAAAGGTGTACTTCACAGTGATTGGCATCAGCAGGATTGCCAAAGTAGGGCATTTGAATTGTATTGAGTGTGACTAACCTAAATTGCTCTAATTAGTCTGTATGCATTAACCGCTGTTCTGGCCAGACCAAAATAACATGCCTTTGCAGGTCATGAACCGAGGACCCTGTACACTATAGTCACAATAACTAACCACTAAGCCATCACAACAATACATGAGACTGAGGTTTCACCAAAGTAATCCCACCATAGGCTAATCAAACTGAGCATGTGAAAGGAATGTGTATACAGTTGTCCGTAAAAGACCTCTCCAAAGCCAACTTCATGCTACTCAAGGCAGAAGTGACAATGTTTGTGACACCAATGGAGACAGGAGCTGACAGTTCTACTGATGAATCCTGCACTAAGGCACTGTATGAGCACATCCACGTGTGCATGATTCCTGACATCCCACATAGAACCACAACGCTCACCTCCCAAATAAGCAAGCCAGTCTGGTGGTATCCTGCCATTAACAGAGTATACAACAGAAGGTAGACACTGTTGAAGAAAAAAGGATAATCGAAGGATGCAAACAACTCCTTTACCAGCCCCAGTAAAATGTTGAGATCCCTCATGGAATCCTCCAAAGCTGGTTATGTAACTAAAATTGCCACAGATTCCACAGACAACCACACAGCATTCTATAGTTATGTCCAGGATCTAACTGGCAATGCTCAGAAGTGCTCTGAGTTACAACAGAATGGCATTACATAGACTACTCCCACGGATTGTGCCATTATCCTGGCAGATTGATTTAGTGCCACATTCACCCCCTCTCACCCCCAAAAGGGCCCATGTCAATACAAAAAGAGTTCCATTGCCCAGTAATCATGGCCACACAGGCAGAAACCGCACTATCCACAGCTAAGAATACAGCATCCATGGGACCAGATGACATCCTGGGCTGTGTACTACATGAACTACAAAATGAAATGGCAACTCACCTAACTGTCATGTGTAATCATAGCCTCGCATCAGGCCTGGTGCCCACTGAGTGGTGCACAGCTGCAGTTATCCCACTCCACAAGGGGGGGATCCACCTTGGATCCCTGGAACTACTGTCACATCAGTCTGATAAGCCTGATCTGCATGGCCATGGAATGCATTATCAGGGAAGTTTTGAACGCAGACATTGGCATCCCTCAAATACTGGACCCCACACAGATTGGGCTCATGGAGGGCCAGTCTTGTCTCCTGAAACTGATTGACTGCTTTGACTCAGTCTGCATAGCTGTTGAAGAGGGTAAGGCAGTCCATAAAGCCTATGTGGACCTAGCCAAGCCCTTCAACACCATCCCCCAGTCTGGAAACATAGATTAACACACTAATCTGGTCATACATCCCTATGCCACTTGATGGTTTGCCACATGGCTTACTGATAGAACCCAAACTGTAGGTGTAACTGACTCTGAATCCATCCCCGGACAAGTGACAAGTGGAGTACCTCAGGGTTCATTCCTGGGACCACTGTTGTTTGGCATCTACATCTCTGACATACAGGCAAACAGTACAGGACTCTGGCTAACAAAGGTAACAGATGACTGCAAAATGGGAGTCATTATGAGCCTGACTGTAATGCATGATATGTTATGGATACCAGCCTGACATCATACAGGTGGGATGGAGTACTGCTAACATCTCGTGCCCTTGTCGTGTAAGGTCCTGGCTATGGGATCTGCAACAGTTGGTAGTGTATTGCAGGGCAGATGTGTTTGGCTGTGAGAAGGAATATCTATTCATGCATGACATATGTTGTTTGTGCCTGTCAACCGCATTAATGTTGCATGTGGACATATATGTTTCTTCTATGTTCCCACCTTATCTACAGATGTATGTCCGTATATACCTATGTAGATAGATATATATATATATATATATATATATATATATATATATATATATATATATATATATATATATATATATACATATCTACATATATCAATATGTTGTATCTGTTTAGACATTAATATATTTTCACACACACATACATCTACATGTTGGAATACATTCTCTGTACTGCTGAATGACTGGGCTGGATGATATGTTTGTGAATACAGCAGGGTTATGTATATCTGAGATGGCTTAGAGATAAATCACTTTGGCTATGGTGTGTACGGTCCTGCGTTTGAGCCTAGCAGAGGCTGTTTACTTTGTTTCTAAGCAGAGCAAGGGCCGATGGATACAGAGTGATTAAGGTACTTTAAAGCAGTTGTACATGGGTTTGCATGGAGGTAAGCACTGCTAAAATCTGGTTACAGTTTCTTTATTTATTTATTTTATTTTATTTTACATTTGTTGACCGGGCTAATCCAACTGGATATATGTCCATTTTCAGTGGAGGCCCGGGGAGATAAGCTCCACATACACAAGAAAATTTAAAAAGGCATTGATACGTTGCAAAAAAATTGGAAACTGTATGTATCATTGTGTTGGGCATAATAACAAAAAAGAAATATCCTGGTCTGAGCAGATGTAGTTTTCATGTCAAGAAATAGGACAGAGGTAATTAATTAAGTATATAGTCATACAAAAACATGACAACAAAAAACACCACCAAAAAAAAAAACAACTAATGATGTGAACCAGCTATAGATATTTACACCAAATGTGTACAAGGCAAATTTTCTACTGTAAAGTTTCACAAGAAATGAAAGGTTGTAACAGCTGTTGTTAAACATTCAAAGTATGTACAAGGATATTAATTAACTGTATAGTCACATACACCTTATTGTCAATAGAGAAGAAACAAGATTATATTTATAAGAGGGCTAATATCTAGGGAAAGATTAGATAGTTAGTCTGGGTTAACACAGGGGCATAACCAGTGTGATTTAAGATAGGGTTTTAGTTTGTTTTTAAATAAGTTGGTTGATGCTAGAGAGGTTATGTGATTAGGAAGATTGTTCCAGGTTTTGACAACTGTATTAGAGAATAATGCGTCACCAGTTGAATTGTTAGTTTTAGTTGTTTGCACTAGTAGTTTGTTAGGGCTTTCAGATTGTTATAGGGGGTGACAAGGGTAGAAAGTATTGGTATGTTTGTTGGTTGATACAGAATCTTATGGCTACTATTAGTTGGTTCAACAGTATTAGATTTGATAATTCTAACCAGCCTAGTTGATTTAGATTGATACAGTGATGGGTTCTAAAGGTAGACCCAGTTGCAAACCTGGCAATATTGTTGTAGCAGGTAATTAGCTTGTTCATATTCTTTTTACTTAGTTTAGTGTAGATAGGGGAGGCATAAAGTAAGGCAGAGATGAGGTGGGTATGGGCTATAGTGGTCCTGGCTAGTGGAGTCAGGAAGGGTTTGATCCTGTAGAGGGAACCTAATTTTTTATTCACTGTTTTTATAGTGTTATTTATATGAGACTCAAAAGTGAGGTTATTATCAATTAGTACACCAAGTAGTTTTGTAGTAGGATCAGGAGATATGATAGTGCCATTGCTAGATGTTACAGTAAAGTTAAGTGGGGAGGCCCTACACGCAGGGGTGAATAGTAGCATTTTTGTTTTTTTGGGGTTCAAGAGGAGACACCGATCCAGAAACCAGTTTTCAACTATGTTAAAGGTATTTTGGGTTAGGGACTGGAGTTCTAATGGGGAACTGGCTGAACATATAAGTGTGGAATCATCCACATATTGGATGCAGGTAGCTTGGGGGATTACCGAATGAAGGTCATTTATAAAGATAGAGAAGAGGAGAGGACCCAATATGGAGCCTTGAGGGACACCAAGGGCAACTGGGAGGTGGGAAGACAAGGTATTTTCCCAAAGTACAGCCTGTTGCCTATTATTTAGATAGGACTGGAACCACTGTATAGCAAGCACATCCATTGACACGTTTTTAAGTATGTTGATGAGGAGGTGGTGGTTAACCATGTCAAAGGCTTTTGACAGATCAATAAAGAGGGATGAGGATAGTGTGTCATTATTTCGATTTCTATTAATGCAGTCGGTGAAGGATAAAAGAGCAGAGGTAGTGCTATGAAATGGTCTGAATCCATGTTGGCAGGTGGCTAGTAGGTTTTTGTCTAGTAGATAGCTTAAAAGTTGCTTATGAATGCATTTCTCCATTAGTTTTGCCAATGGGAAAAATATGGCTAAAGGCCTATAGTTGGATAGCTCTTTGGAATTACCGCCTTTGTGCAGGGGGATAATGTGAGAAACTTTCCAGATTGATGGGATGGTTCCTTCAGAAGTAGTTCTATTAATGAGGATGGATATGGGGTAGGCTATGGCTTTTGCTGCTTTTTGCAGATATTCTTCAGGTAGTAGGTCAGCAGAGAGTGTGGTGGGTTTAAGATTCTGGATAAGGTCACAGACAAGGGATGTGGGAACAGGTTGAAAATGAAATAGGGGGGCTGTTGGAGTTGGCAGAGTAAGAGTGTATGACACCAGAGGTTAACTGTTTGGCAAGGGATTGAACGGTTTCTGTGAAAAAAGTGTTAAAGGAGTTGGCTGTTTGAATGGGATTATTGTGGTCAGGGCCTGAGGGAGCAGGTGTGCTTGAGTGCCCTGGGTGGAGGAGTTTATTGATGCTGGACCAGAATTTCAGAGGATTATTTTGGTGGGTTTGCTGAAGCTGACAGTAAAAGTATATTTTATCAGACAGTATGGCTTGGGCTATACTGCTCAGACAAGCTCCACGTGGGTTTACAGAGTGGTCCTAGCAGCAAGGAACTCGAAAAAGCGACTACCTTCTGGATTTAAGTATATTTGCTTTTTTTCCACTGGAAATAGCTTATGTTGCTTACTTTAAACTAGCCTGAACTGTTTTTTTTTCTGATTACTGCATTTATTTTTAAATCTGCACTTAAAGTTACATTTAGTCGAATTTAATCGAAAGTTTGCTTGTTTGTTTGTTTAATTTAACTGTAGGCTGCCCACTAAAGTGTGCTAGCCTGTGTAACTAATTTATCACTGTCTCTGCATTTTCTGTGTATTTCTACAAAAAAAAACAAAAAAACAAAAAATAATCCTTGTTTTCCCACCTTTCTCAACTAGTTTAGACCAGTATACAGGCATTGCTGTATTCTGGGCTGTGGTGTAGTTCCTGTGTTGTCCATTACCTTACTTGGATAGAAGGAAGTTTCTTTGCTCACCAGTGGGAGTGGGGAGCCTTGAGCAGCCTACCTGTCCTTGGGGGAAGTGACCTCAGCACAAGAAGCTGTAGTAATTGGTTGTTTGGGACCATTCCTAGCTCTTTTGTAGTTCACTGCTTAAAATCCGCCTCTGGGCGTTTTTTTTCTGAATATACTGCTCAGACAAGCTCCACGTGGGTTTACAGAGTGGTCCTAGCAGCAAGGATCTACCTTCTGGATTTAAGTATATTTGCTTTTTTTCACTGGAAATAGCTTCTGTTGCTTACTTTAAACTAGCCTGAACTGTTTTTTTTCTGATTACTGCATTTATTTTTAAATCTGCACTTAAAGTTACATTTAGTCGATTTTAATCGAAAGTTTGCTTGTTTGTTTGTTTAATTTAACTGTGGAGGCTGCCCACTAAAGTGTGCTAGCCTGTGTAACTAATTTATCACTGTCTCTGCATTTTCTGTGTATTTCTACAAAAAAAAAAAACAAAAATAATCCTTGTTTTCCCACCCTTCTCAACTAGTTTAGACCAGTATACAGGCATTGCTGTATTCTGGGCTGTGGTGTAGTTCCTGTGTTGTCCATTACCTTACTTGGATAGAAGGAAGTTTCTTTGCTCACCAGTGGGAGTGGGGAGCCTTGAGCAGCCTACCTGTCCTTGGGGGAAGTGACCTCAAGCACAAGAAGCTGTAGTAATTGGTTGTTTGGGACCATTCCTAGCTCTTTTGTAGTTCACTGCTTAAAATCCGCCTCTGTTTTTTTCTGGCTATACTGCTCAGACAAGCTCCACGTGGGTTTACAGAGTGGTCCTAGCAGCAAGGAACTCTACCTTCTGGATTTAAGTATATTTGCTTTTTTTCACTGGAAATAGCTTCTGTTGCTTACTTTAAACTAGCCTGAACTGTTTTTTTTCTGATTACTGCATTTATTTTAAATCTGCACTTAAAGTTACATTTAGTCGAATTTAATCGAAAGTTTGCTTGTTTGTTTGTTTAATTTAACTGTGAGGCTGCCCACTAAAGTGTGCTAGCCTGTGTAACTAATTTATCACTGTCTCTGCATTTTCTGTGTATTTCTACAAAAAAAAACAAAAAAATAATCCTTGTTTTCCCGCCTTTCTCAACTAGTTTAGACCAGTATACAGGCATTGCTGTATTCTGGGCTGTGGTGTAGTTCCTGTGTTGTCCATTACCTTACTTGGATAGAAGGAAGTTTCTTTGCTCACCAGTGGGGGGAGCCTTGAGCAGCCTACCTGTCCTTGGGAAGTGACCTCAGCACAAGAAGCTGTAGTAATTGGTTGTTTGGGACCATTCCTAGCTCTTTTGTAGTTCACTGCTTAAAATCCGCCTCTAGGCGTTTTTCTGGCTGTACTGCTCAGACAAGCTCCACGGGTTTACAGAGTGGTCCTAGCAGCAAGGAACTCAAAAAGCGACTACCTTCTGGATTTAAGTATATTTGCTTTTTTTCACTGGAAATAGCTTCTGTTGCTTACTTTAAACTAGCCTGAACTGTTTTTTTTCTGATTACTGCATTTATTTTTAAATCTGCACTTAAAGTTACATTTAGTCGAATTTAATCGAAAGTTTGCTTGTTTGTTTGTTTAATTTAACTGTGGAGGCTGCCCACTAAAGTGTGCTAGCCTGTGTAACTAATTTATCAGTGTCTCTGCATTTTCTGTGTATTTCTACAAAAACAAAAAAACAAAAAAATAATCCTTGTTTGCCCGCCTTTCTCAACTAGTTTAGACCAGTATACAGGCATTGCTGTATTCTGGGCTGTGGTGTAGTTCCTGTGTTGTCCATTACCTTACTTGGATAGAAGGAAGTTTCTTTGCTCACCAGTGGGAGTGGGGAGCCTTGAGCAGCCTACCTGTCCTTGGGAGAAGTGACCTCAGCACAAGAAGCTGTAGTAATTGGTTGTTTGGGACCATTCCTAGCTCTTTTGTAGTTCACTGCTTAAAATCCGCCGGTTAAACAAGGTTAAACTTGGTTAAACAAGGTTAAACTTTTTCTGGCTCTGCCAAGTCTGCTGTTCAATTTTTCCCTTAGAACTGTTCTAAACAGCCTATACTCTATCTGAAAAGCTCAGCACTTGCTCCTAAAGCATTTTTATACAGGTAAAGCACTCTTAAACAAAAGAAAGTACTTCATTCACCTAAATTCTGTTGAGTACACATCTCCCTATAGGTCCTTTCTGACTCAGTTACACAGCAATCTTTTTCACTATTTCTAGCATGTCGAAGGGTCAGTTGCTGGTGTCCTCTCCTGTTCAGCTGGTGAATCTGGGAATCTTGAGGCAATGTTACAATTGCCTCATGTACACAGACAACCCTCTCCTCCTCCCAACAAATACAAATATATAGATGCAACTATATAGCCAAACTGGAGGCTGAGCTCTCTCAATTCAGTACTGGCAAGACCAGTCAGGAGGAGAAGGTAACCATGCACACCACAAACCCAGTCTCACATAGAACTATCACAACAGCAAACCAAACACATAAACACACAAAAACATACTTAGAGGCTGATTAAAAATCTACCAAAACAACAGAGGCCTCCAAAGCAGACACCCAAGCAACCACCACCTAAATACATAGCACATGCAACACATAGTTCACAAAGTCAGTGTGCTAAACAGTCACAGCCCTTAAGGCCAAACAACATGCCAGACACACTTGTAATAGGTGACTCCATAGTCAGACACACTGACGTCCCGCTCACCAGACTGAACAAGAAAAAGGTCACAGTAAGCTGCCTGTCGGGAGCTAGAATCCACATAACACAAGCACTCAGGTCACTCCACAGCAAGTACAAATATGACTCAGTCATTGTACATGCCGGTGTGAACGACCTGAGGCGTACCTCCCTGGACTACATGAAAGAGACATAGAGGAGCTCTCTGATTATGTAGCCCAGGCCGGTATGACCCTGACCCTGAGCAGCATCTTACCCTCACCAAGAATGATGCCACAGTACAAAGACAAAATGATCAGTTTTAACAATTGGCTTAATTACTGGTGTCATTCTAAGGATCCAATGTCTGTCTGCTTGGGATGACATGCTTGACAAGCCACACTGGGATGGCTTGCACCTGTCACCCTGGGCTTCGGATAATGGCCAAGGCTCTTGCCACCCCATAGTGCCTTTTTAGGCAAGGCTCAAATGACAAACCTACCTCCCTAGAAAACACAAGTGGAAAAACTAAGGGTAATGCTGCTCAATGCCAGAAGTCTAAACCTCAAGATGCACGCCCTCCTCAGTATGGAGAACATCGATGTCTGTGCGGTGACTGAAACCTGGTTCAAGGCTCCTGAGAGCACCCCAGCACTATCAGGTTTTACCTCATATCATGCTTTCCACCAAAACTTGGACCGAACCACAAAAGGAGGGAGTATCCATTTTCATCAAAGATACCCACACCTCCAGGTTAGTGGCAATGCAAGCATCGGAGACTATCCAGGTGCAACTAACCATAGGCAAAACTGCCTTACAGTTTGTAGCATGCTACAGATCACGCTCTCAAACTCAGGAACCCCACACAGCCTTCCTGAAGACACTGGAGAGTATGAATGTCTCTCCAAATACCATCATTTTGGGAGACTTCAACTACCCAAACATAGACTGGGAACATTACTCAAGCCCCAACACCCTAGCCCAAAGGATCCTAGAATTCATAAACTCAAATGCAATGGAACAACTAGTCACCATTCCCACAAGAGGAGACAATATACTAGACCTGATCATCACAAACATGGGGACAAAATGCTCCACACCGAAGTATATCCCTCTTTGGTAAGATCAGACCATAAATTAATCTCACTGGAAATCCACATCCCTGCACAAAAGACCACAGTGAAGAACTTCTCAAAAGCAAACTTCACACTTCTTAAGACTGAAGTGGTATCCTTCAAGGCCCCTGGGCCAGTGGAAACCACAACCCACACTGCTGAATCCTTTGCAAATGCCTTCTATGGGCACCTTCAAGAATGCATGGATCATGCAATCCCAAATAAAACCAAGACCCATTCCCCAAAGGCAGGCCCGGTCTGGTGGACCCCAGCCATAAACAAACTTTACAACAGGAGGAGGAAGCTACTACATGATAGAGCAAAATCCCTAAAGGGAAGGCGTCTCTGATCAGTACTAGCAAAAACTCGATCACTCATAAAATCATCCAAGGCCAACTTTGAGAGAGAAATAAAGACACAAAAGACAATCACAAGGCCTTCTTTAGCTATGTTAGAAACCTGGGGGGAAACTCCCAGATATGCTCAGAGTTAGTCCAAAATGACACAAAGTACACGAACCCACTGACATTGCCAACATTCTGGCAGACAGGTTCAGTGCAAATTTCTCCTCCCCCCCAAAAGGAGAAATATCTATCCCAGCAGAGTGTAGCCTCCCTAACATCTCAGATGCCCAGGTGAGAGCCCCTCTCTAAAGCTAAAAACACAGCATCAATGGGACGGATGGTGTCCCTGGCTGTGTGCTACATGAACTCAAGAGGAACTAAACCCACACATAAGGCTGCTGTTTAATCTTAGCCTTACTACAGGATGTGGCGTCGGCAACAGTGGTCCCACTTCACAAAGGCGGTGCTTCTACAGACCCTGGAAATTACCCATAAGCGAGCCTGGTCTGCAAAGCTATGGAGAGGATCATTATGGAACTCATAAACAAAGACATTGGGGACCTACAGACATTAGATCCTACCCAATTTGACTTTGTCAAGGGCAGATCCTGCCTTTTGAACTTGACTTTTTGAAACAGTCACTAAGGCCATTGATGAGGGTAAGGCAGTTCACACAGCCTACCTTGACCTTGCAAAAGCCTTTGACACAATACCCCACTCGGGCATCATAGACAAACTCACCAGCTTAAATGTTAACCCATATGTCACAAGATGGGTTGCAAACTGGCTCAAGGACAGAACCCACAGGGTCAGAGTTGCTGGAGCTATGTCAGACTCTAAGCCAGTCACAAGCAGTGTCCCACAGGGCTCAGTCCTGGGACCCCTCTTGTTCGGCATTTATTTTTCCGAGGTACAGGCAAACATAGGAGGATTGTGGCTGACAAAGTTCGCAGATGACTGCAAACTGAGTGCCATAATTGATACTCCAGCGGACACAAACATCCTTCAGAGAGGCCTCATAGAAATGGATAATTGGTGCCAGAGCCATGGCCTTAAGCTGAGCAAAATGTATAGTCATACCCTTTGGGAAAAACAAGGTACCGACAAATTACCACATAGGTAATCCATTAAGTACGGAAGAGGTAATCAGGGACCTAGGGACCCAGGTTGACAGTAACCTCTCATTTGACACTCACATTGCCAAAGTGGTTAGGAAGACCTTCTATATTGCCCACCTTATCATGAAGGGTTTCACATCTAGATCAAGAGAGGTCATTGTGCCTGTACTCTTCTCTTATCAGGCCAATGATTGAGTACAATGCCCCATTTGGGATGTATCTCACCCGACACCTGCAGCAGTTGGAAAGACCCCAAAAGTTCCTCACCAAGAGGATAAAGGGTCTTAAACATATGTTATATGCCGACTGAAAAACTCCAGCTCTATTCAGTACTCAGAGGTGATCTGTGCCTGACAAGGCCATGTCCAATCCTGAATTAATGGACATGCTCCACCTCAGAAAATCCAAATCCATCAGAGCCACGAGAACAAGTGACTTAAACCTCAACACAGAAATAAATAGGACGTGCTGGAGGGATAGATTCATAACCCAGAGGCTCCCTACACTCTGGAACAGAATCCCAGTCCATGTTAGGCAGAGCCCCTCACTGACTCTATTCAAGAGAAATCTCGACGAATGGATGGGAGATCGTAGGTTTACCCCGGGGGTCATCTCTGTGTCACTACTAGACAGAGGCATAGTAAACTAAACCCTAAAAGGGCGTAGTATTCTCATCCTAAGGGGTGGTGTAAGCCACATACACTCTGGCTAGGCTTATAAATGCCTTAGGGCAGATAGCCTAGTACGAACCTATGAACCTATGAACCTATGATTCTTAGCTGTCTGAACTGTAATTGATCTGTGGGGCTTTTTGTTGAATGCCAGCTGGCCCAGAGTTTATTTCTTTGCTAGATTTTTTGTTTGGTAGTTTTAGAGAGCCATGGGGCTGATTTAGTCCTAGTTCTAATTTTGTGTGTTGGGGCATGGCAATCTAGAATAGCTAAGAATTTTGAATTGAAGTAGTTGACTGCATCATCTAGTGGGAGGTGTATCAGTGGAGGCCAGTTCCAAGCTCTAAGTTCTGTTTGGAAGCTGTTAGGGTGAAAGTTTCTGTTAGTCCTTATTTTCCTGTAAATTATAGGGCTTGGAATCTCAGTCTTGTATCTAATTAGAAAGGTGGGTGAGTGGTCACTTATATCTTCAGGGGGGGTGCCTGTTATATAAGTTTGTTGGTGACTATTAGTGAGAATCCAATCAAGGGTGCTTTCTTTGTTATTAAGTTTATTGGTTCTAGTAGGGGATGTAACGGTTTGGGTAAAGCCATATAGGTTAAAATGAGTAGAAGGCTGCTCAGATGAACAACATTTCCAGTTTTTATTAAAGTCACCAAGTATTATGTTTTCTTGTGGGTAGTTGGTTGAGAGCCAACTGAGGATAGCTTCTAATGTGTTAGTATTATTCCCTGGGGGGAGGTAGATGCAGATGATATATATGGATTTACATTTATTGAGCTGTATCCTGGAAATAAGAATTTCTGCATTACTAGATAGTGGAGGATTGGAGTCAATTGAGGTGACTTGCAGTCCATTTTTATAAAGTATGGCTACTCCTCCACCCTTCTTGGCATTACGGTTAAGTCTCAGGATATTGTAGCCAGGGGGAATGACTACACTGTCTTGTACTGATGGCTTAAACCATGTTTCAGTGAGACAGAGGATATCAAATGAATGTACATCTATAAGGGCATGTAGGTGAGCAACTTTATTATTTATGCTACAAACATTAAGATAAACTATCAGGAGAGAGTTGGAAGGCCTGGTAAGGAAGTGTATGTTAGTAGGAGTTGGTGTGATAGGACTTGTGGTTGTGCTAGAATTTGGACCAGGGTTTGGGTGTATGTCGCCATCTATGAGGGAGTGGACCTGTACTCTCAGGATGAGTTGTAGAAATGTATTAATTAGGTTCTGGGATTTCCTGGCTCTTGGCTTATAGTAAGTAATGTGCGTAAGTCTGTGAAATTTGGCTGATAAATACTTTGGTGGACAGGATGTGTTATTATGACTGTAAGAAAGGATAAGTGTTGGTGTAGAGGTTTGCCTACTGGGGTAGTGAAACCCTAGATGGTGATAGTGTTCGTAGAAGGTAAGTAAGGTATAGATAGAATAGTTAGGAGAGAGAATAAGAGTAAAGGTTTGAGGTAAGTTGGAGCAGTTAAAGGTGGCATAGTAGAAGAAATTCAGTTGATGTTGGTATACAGGGGTATGTATAGATAGTTTACTAATGGAGATAACAGAAGAGGATTATTTATGATAAATTACTGGGATAGATAAAGATTATTAAGATGAAGACTAATGGGAAGTGGCTATTAGCACTTTAAGGGGGACTGAGCTTGTGACTGGTGGTAATGCAGTGGAGGTGTGGTAAGGTGTGTATAAATCTAGAAGCACTGGGGGCGGGTGGAATTTGGGAGCAGGATAGGGGAGCGGAGTGAGCCCGTAGGGCGAACGGAGCAGGTAGAGCTACAGTAGGAGTGACCCCTAGGAGAAGGAACAATCAATAGAGCAGCTTGCTAAGGTAAATTATTAGGTGAGGGAAGGTAGGAGATAAAAGTCTTAATAGTAGGGAGAGTAGGCAGAGTGATTAAGTAGTGTGGAGAGTAACAAAAAGGATAGTGTGGGACTACAACCTAAAACAAGATATAGAAAGCTGGATGCCTGAAAGTAGTGTTCAGGGACAGTAGGATAGGTCTAGCAGAATGTTGTCCTCTAGTGGACAAAGGCAATATAGCAGTAGTAGGGTCTAATGGAAGTGAGACTGTGAGGCAGCAGGTCTAGGGTTCAGTGAGGGAGGGTGGCAGATATAAACAGCGGATACAAGAGGGGAAGGTAGGCTGGTTCTAGGAGCAGGTAGGTGTTGGCTGCCGGCTGTCCTGGCTAGTGGGAGTAAAAATAAAAACCTACAGTATTACATACTGAAATGTCTACAGACAGTGGTTTTAAAGCACATACTTTCTTTTATTAGGTTTATTCCCTTGAGGGGCTGATGCTCAGAGAGAGGGTATGTTCAGTTCCTTAGTGTAGGGAGGAGACAACAGTATTATTTGGTATCAGTTTGCTATTCAGCAGACTGGGCAAATCCTCAAAGTTAATACTGTACAAACAGGTTGGGCAGCTGATAACACAAAGAGACTTAGCTGCTGAATTGCTTAACCTGTGTAGCCATTGCTTAGCTACTCGCAAACCTGCTTACAACTGCTTTAAAGTGCCTAAATCACTGTGTATCCAACGGGCCGTGTTCTGCCCAGAAACAAGGCCCAAACCAAGAACCCTGCCCACCATAAACAAAGTGATTTACCACTAAGCCATGACAGATACAAAAGGATTTGATGTTTTCAGAAATATATCATCCAGTCCAGTCTTGCAATGGTACAGAGAATGTATACCAACATCTAGATGTATGTGTGTGTAAATATATTAATATCTAAACAGATACAACATATCTAGATATGTATATATATATATATATATATATATATATATATATATATATCTATATATTAATTTATAAAACTATATACATATATATCAATATATATGCACATATATACATGCATATGCCTAAATCGACACATATGTGTCTACACCTATATGTCTACAAATACACAGCACGTTACATATGTGTACGCAGATATATATCTATGTAGGTATATACGGACATAGTTATATATATGTTAGCAAATACATATATCTATATACCATACATCTGTAGATAGCAATGGCAGTTTAACAAATACACATATGTCCACATGCACCGTTAATGGGGTTGAAAGGTCCCACACACTATACGTCTAGTACAAATAGGCATCCCCCCACAGCCAAACACGTGTGCCCTGCAATACACTACCAAGTACAGTCTGCCTCCCATAGGACATGTAATATGTGGAAGCCATCAACATCCCCAGGATACAGATACACAGACACAGATATGCAGATACAGATATACATATGTATATGTGTATATATATATATATATGTGTATATATATATATATATATATATATATATATATATATATATATATATATATATATATATATATATATATATATATATATATATATATATATATATATATATATATATACACACACACGTGACTACACATACACAGGCAGATATATGTACAGTAAGATACATATGTAGAAGGTGCACACAATATGGAACAGCCACTTTGCCTACAGTTAACACTTGAACAACTGGACACTGTACGGGCCACCCATACAAATATCAATCATTGCCTGCAACATATACCCATAGAAAGGTCATAGGAAAGACACCACACATAGGTTTGCAGAAATGGGAATCCTTTAATTGTGTACTATAACAGTTCTATATGCCATGTCATATAGCTGTTCAGATACTGACAACCATATAAACAGAGTACTGCAACTGTGGAACAGTTACACTAATACAGTAGTCTGAAAAGGTTCACAACTGTTGCTGTCCAGGCCATGCCCTTCAAATTGTACAATAGTGAAGACAGACTGGGCCTCAGGATACCAACCAATCAACAGTATGTACTGCAGGTGTGTATTTCAGCAGCCTCTATCTGCACTCCGTACAAACTCAGTAGGAGGTAAAGACGTTTTGTGATCAAATGGGTCATAGCTGGTACATAACAAGGCATAACTGACACCATCATGAGCACACCGACCAACAGAACAGTCTGTATGGCAGGAGGCAGTAGGCTTGCAGTACCCCAATTCATATAAGTAATGTCAATATAGGTGAAGTATACCGTACTGTACATCCAGATTCCTTGTGGCAGCTCACCCCTGATACCCCCACATTTTGTAACACCCTAGGTCATTTATGGTGCTCCCCACCTACACTTAATAATACAGGCCCATACACCACTGTTACATACACTGGCCTCCGGAGTGCATAAGGGCACACATGTATTGTGTAGGTGACACCCACACATATATGGCCCCAGCCCCACTGTATGTGTGGGGGATACAACAGCAGTGGAGTAATGGCAGTGTGATATACTCACATTATACTAAAGAACAACCCCCAACAGCATGACATATGTGCAAAGCTTGGTATGTAGCTGGAGGACAGAGGCTGGAACCCAGGCACATATGTGGAACACTGTTGCCATACACTAAGCAATGTGCTGGTGTTAAAGGATGGTCTGCATCATACCCTTAGTCAGGGAATTGAGGTTAGACACAGAAATGGATGTAGCCATGTACTGATAGCACACAACACACACACTGCCAGTGTAATATCTGACACAGGACCTCTGTGGTGGACAGACAACACATGATAGGCATACCTCTGTCCAACAAGAGGATAGGCCCACAGTAGTGAGCTATGCAGACAGATTGCAATCCAAGGTACACTAGTATGTACACACACACCCTGTAACACCAGTGCTATGCAAAGCATAACACAACTCTAGTCTCAGTCTGTCTGTAGTTCCTGATCCTCCTATGGATATGTGGCCACTCTGAGTGTGCAGGTTCTCCTGTAAGAGGTTTTGCTACCTGCTGTCTGTAACACTGATGCCCACACACAGGAAGGATATCCATCACACAGGAAATGTAAAGGGACCACACCCACATGCTGTAGGGATTTCTAGTGGGTGGTTGCCATGACAGTGGTAATTGGAAGTAGTGCACATGTGTAATTATATATATATAGCTATCTGGTTAAGTATATGTACATATATTTCCACCATATGTCCTGGACTTGGAGTGTAGCCCTACCCCAGCCCTTATAGTCCCAAGGTTGTAGTGCAAGGGGATGTCTGGTATGTATAGCAGGTAAATTACTTGACTATTGCTACTGTCATTGGGATTGTCTTCACAGACACGGTGTGTGTGGAAGGTGACATCTGCTTATAACATGTGTGCCATTGGCTACTGACAGACATCCTAAGGAAATCATTGTAAAGTGCCGCCGCTAGCATGTAATGCCCCTGTGGAGTGCAGCAGAGATATTGGCCAATATATGTGGAACTTCAGACACACCCTGTACAGTCCAGAGGTTTACACATAATCCCTTAGTGCACAACATGTGTACCAGGCCTGACAATATGGATGTAGACAGCCATGTAGATGGGTGTAACACATAACGACTGGTATACATTTGCCACCATAGGTTTTGGATTCACATACTCCTGTCTGGCCTGACACATAATGACTGCTAGTACAAGGATGCCATGGACACATACTACCCAGTAGATATTGACATATATCTGTACAGCATCCCACTGCTTTGACATACATGACTTTTAAGGGAGGCCTGACAGCAGTACATCTGGCAAGTATCAGCACATGACATCTCACTGGGTAAGTACACTAGGCTGCTGGGCATGTAACAATGCACTGTGCAGGCTACAGGCAGACTGGCTCAACACTGGCCTACATCTCATATGGGGGAATGCACATGTACCTGCATATATAGCAGGCTCAACAGCCATGTCACAGCACAGGGTAAGATACATCTGTGTGAAAGTGCATAACCACAACGAATGTGAACACAGCCCCAGCCACATATAGTAAGCTAGCATATTATTACAGGATATGGACTATCTGTTCTACACCATCCTCATATGTGCCACTCACAGAAACACCCTACATATACTGGGCGGCTACACAGTTTGGTCTGATGGCTGTCTGTGGTATGGGACATGTGTGTGTATGGCCCTACAAACATGTACAGCAAAATGGTACTATACAGTGGGGCAGCATGTAACATCAGATAGAAGGGGAGTTAGAACAATGACATATACCATAGTCTGTACCCAGGCTAATGTACATATTAACAATATACACACTGCCAACATTCACCATCACTACACAGACCTCAGTACTGTACAAACATCCACAGAATGTCCAGGTTATGTCATGATATATAACCCCTACTGTACATGACATGTGTAGCAATCTGATATATCACTGGCTTGTTATCAGATATGATGACACTATTTATGGTGTACAGCACATATGCACCACTTCATGCACAACATATGTACAAAGGTTGACAGAGGTGTGGCTGACAGCACATACACAGGGCTAGTATAGACATGTTGCTGTGATAACCTCATACATTTACCACTGTAACGGGGTTTGTTGCAGCATATGTCCTATGAGGGATATGAAGTCAGTAACTGTCACGGCCTTCACCATCTACAGACTGCAATCCTCACACTACCTTCTGCACTCCACAGATAGATGCACCATGGCTAACACATGAAACCAAAGGCACAACACTGCCCAGTCTGCAGATGAACCTGCAGATGGGGATTCCTCATATACATGGAACTGACATGGCAGGTATTGCGACATGTAGACAGGCATATTCAGACAAACACTGTTAAACCAACATTACTCCAAATGCAGAATAGCAGCACTTACAGTCTGTAGTCAGGTCAGGCATGGCCCCCTCCTGTTCATTGCCCTCTTTTCACAGTGTATGTTGTTACAGGTAAATCCCCAATCCATCTGAGATGCTGTTTGCTAAACAGCAGATCTAGTTCCTGCTCACAGTGACAGAAAAGGGCCAACACCAGTATGAGGTTCCTAGGTATTGGAGTGTGTTTTCATGCATTTGGCTATGGGAATGTTACCACAACTGTTCCACATTCAGTCAGTTAGGGGAGGGCTGCAATTCATGCAGAGGCCATCAGCTGATCATGAGCATCACTTAAATTACACATGCTGCTGCCTAAGCAAAGCAGGTGTGGGCCTCCACATCCACCAAAGAGGGGGTGGGGGAGGAAGACAGAGGCAAATACATGTCAGGGAGGGGTGGGAGAGTAAAACTGATGCATGTTTGTGTCACACACCTACCAGCACAGGGTATCAAACCCACGACAACTATGTAGTGCTATCGCAGTTTGATGCAGTTATTGGATGTGCCACATGGGTTACCTGCTGTGGAGCACTCAGAACATATATGTGATGGCGAGTGACATCTGCAACAGGGATATGGTAGATATATGGTAGGTGATGTACACGTGCCTGTCTGCATGGACAGGTGCCAGCATCAACACAGGCACATTCACACAGGGACGGACACAGATTGACACACTTGGCAGGGCCAGGAGTGCAACTCCTCACTAGTGGGATTGCCACAACACATCAATGTGCAGGTATCACATGTACCACACGGGTCATACGGAGGTCGTATGGGCAAAGAGTATGAGAAGGTGTCAGACATCATGCTTCAGTATGCCCTGGGGGGTTGTAGTGAGTGTGGATGTGGACATATGCACCATACAACACACACAAACACACAGGGTGCCAGTTCTGACATGCATGGGTGCATGTCTGCACGGGTGTGTGATGGTCAGCTGTGCCAGCAGGCTGTACAAGAGTAGGAGATGGGTATACCTTGGCATCAGGCCACATGACAATGGTCTGCATTTTGGCTCAGGCCTGTAGTTTTTGCATTTTCCCATACAGGTGGGTACTACAGCCCCCATCCAGTCTCCTGAGTGACTATTGTGTGTGGCCAATGCTGTGCATCACTTGCCATATATGTGTTCCTTAGTCCATGACACGGATGGTGTCTGGGATGTGCACACCTCCCACATGCATGTACAGTGAAATGTGCTTCTGTACCTGGTGTATCTGGCCCATGTTGTGAACACAGATTATCATCAGATGTGCCAGTCTTGCCCACCTGTGGCAGGAACTGGTAATGGGCAGCAGGTTTACCCTGCACCTACATTGATAGCATGCTAACAGCATTCCCTGATGTCAGTGTCATCTGTCTATACAGGGCATGTTGTCAGGCATGGTATGTCCATTGTGAGTCACATGTGAAGGCACCATAGGTGGTGCCAATGTCCATTGGGGAACATGGTGGAGGTGCACTGTCTGTATGTACGTGCATATTGGACAGATGGGCAGGGTGACATGCCCTCTGTAGTCCACTGCAATCACTGCATAGTTACTATCAGTGGCCAATATGCTGTGTACTACCCACATATTGGTTGTTGCCTAGGCATGTGTGTGCATATGACACATGGATTGAGTGCGTGCTCTGGGTAATAGTGGGGTTGCTAACTGTGATTGGCTGGCCTTGATGTCACATGTATGGGTATGGTTTTGCACCCCAGCCTCTCAGCTAATTTACATCTGTTATCCCTGTATGGTTGACATTGTGATATATAATAGGGCCACCATAAAAGAAATAAGCAAAACCCCCTCCACATTACCCACAGGTGTCACACACTCACAACCACCTCTACACAGGATACGAGTTACAAACACACACACACACACACACACCTGTCTGGGAGTTGAACCCCTACCTAACTAGTTTATTACATTACAGCACTACACAGTTATAGTAAGCACCACAGACATCACTGAAGTACTTCTTCCCCAAAGGTGTATTTCACAATGAATGACATCAGCAGGATTACCAAAGAAGGGCATTTCAACTGTATTGCGAGTGACTAGCCTAAAATGCATTGCTCCTTACACAGGCAGTGAGACACACACAAAACATCCACAACTGACATGTGTGGGTATTGAACCCCTGACCAAGGCCTATATCACACTACAGCATAGAGCAGTTATAGGTCACACCACAGGGATTACTACAGAACTTTTTCCACAATGTTGTATTTCAGAATGAATGACATCAGCAGGATTGCCAAAGTAGGGCATTTGAAATGTACTGCAAGTGAGTAGCCTATAATGCATTACTCCATACACAGACATTGGAACACCCACAAAACATCCAGAATGGCCATGGATGGAGATGGAACCCTACCACAGTTCTAAGTCACACTACAGCAGTACTCAGTTACAGGACACGCTACAGAGATTACTGAGCTACAACCCTCCCAGATGTGTATTTCTAGGTGGGTGACATCAGCAGCCTTGCCAAAGTTGAGTATATGAATTGTACTGAGTGTGAGTAGCCTAAAAAGCATTGCTGTTTACTCAGTCAGATACACACATACAGATTCTCACACAAACACACAGTTGCCAAGTCTGGGTTTAGAACACCTACCTAACTATTTTATCACCCTATAGCAGTAGACAATTACAGGATGTGCTACAGAGATTATTGGACTATAATCTTCCCAGAGGTGTATTTCTAGGTGAGTGACATCAGCAGCCTTGCCAAAGTTGAGTATATAAATTGTACGGAGTGTGAGTAGCCTAAAAAGCATTGCTCTCTCCTCAGTCAGACACCCACAGATTTACACACAAATACACACACAGTTGCCAGGTCTGGAGTTAGAACACCTACCTAACTACTTTATCACACTACAGCAGTACACAGTTACAAGACACACTACAGAGATTACTGGGCTATGATTTTCCCAGAGGTGTATTTCTAGGTGAGTGACATCAGCAGCCTTGCCAAAGTTGAGTATATGAATTGTACGGAGTGTGAGTAGCCTAAAAGCATTTCTCTCTACACAGTCAGAGACAGACAGACACACACACAAACACCCACTCACACAATTGCCAAGTCTGGGGTTAAAACTACTACCTAACTAGTTTATCACTACAACAGTATGCAGTTATGGGACGTGCCATGGAGATTACTGAGCTACAGATCTCCCAAAGGTGTATTTCACATTGGCTGACCTGAGCAGGCTTGTCATAATACTGATATGGGGAGGGCGGTGTGTGCATGGGCCATAACCCATTCATGTAGGGGTTGACATGCCACATGCGGGCACACACTGGGTCATATGTCACAGGTACATGTCTACAGCTACTAGATGACTACTTCCTTGTACAATCATGTTGCACAGCTGGCACGTGCACCACATAGTCTGTCATGCTGACAGATACTGGTGGCTAGTATCTGCAGTGAGTGACATCTGCACCTCATGTGTTTGGGGCCCTTTCGCTGTGTGCTGGGTGGGACAGGCCCAGATGGCTCCTTGTCATGGTCACTCTCTTCCACACATCTATGTCGGTCTACCTTTGGCTTATTACAGTGTGTTGTCCTTACATATGTGTCTGTATTCCTATCCACTGTGTGTGAAAGGCAGGAGTGGTGCATACTGACATGCAGCCAAGGTTATCCAAGTGCAACTAACTCTGGGCAAAACTGCAATCCAAATTGTAGCTTGCTACAGATCCCACACCATGCCCCAGGATTCCCACTCATCTTTTCTTGATATACTGGAAAATATTAGGATTCAAGCAAACACCCTAATATTGGACGATTTCAACTACCCCACCATTAACTGGGAAAACTACTCATGCACCAACTCCTTCACTCAGTGCTTTCTGGAATTCATAAATTCCAATGCCCTGGATCAACTTATCCACACCCTCACCAGGGGCAACAATATCCTAGACCTAGTCATCACCAATGAGTGACCGGTGTTCCACACCTGAAGTCAACTCCTCGTTGGTCAGATCCGACCATAAGCTAATCACCCCAGATATCCACATCCTGCCCCCACCCCCCATTAAGGAAACCACGGTAAAACATTTCTCCAAAGCCAACTTCATGCTTCTTAAGGCAGAAGTGGTGAACTTCAAGACACCCATGCAGATGGACAATACAGTTACGACTGCTGAATCCTATGCAAATGCAGTCTATAAGCACTTACACGAGTGCATGGATCGTGCTATCCCAAATAGAACCAAGATGCTATCCTCCAAAAAAGGAAGCCAATCTGGTGGTCCCCTGCCACAAACAAACTCTACAACAGAAGGAAGAAACTGTTGCAAAAGAGAGTAAAATTCCATGAGTGGAGGAGCTCCCTGGTCAGCCTCAGCAAGAAGCTGAGATCCCTTATAAGATCCTCCAAAGCTAGCTATGAAAAAAAGATTGCCACTGATTCTAAGGACAACCAAAAAGCATCCTATAGCTATGTCAAGAATCTCAATGGCAACACCCAGATCTGCTCTGAGTTACAGCACAATGGCACAAAAATTACAGAACCAACTGATATTGCCAACATCCTGGCAGATAGGATCAGTGCTAAGTTTACCCCCCTCTCACCCCCTAAAGGGCCCATATCTGTACAGGAAGAATGCAGAGTCCCTGTAATCACAACTTCACAGGTAAAAGCAGCACTCTCTAAAGCTAAATACAAAGCATCCATGAGACCGGACAACATCCCAGGCTGCATTTTACACAAACTTCAGAATGAACTGGCTCCCCACATAAGCACCATTTTCAATCATAGCCTCACATCAGGCTTGGTGCCCACTGAATGCCACACAGCAACAGTTATCCCACTCCACAAAGGGGGAGCCACCACTGATCCTGGGAACTATCGCCCTATTAGCCTGAAGAGCCTCATCTGCAAGGCCATGGAATGTATCATCATGGAATTCATAAACAAAGACATTGGTAACCTCCAATCTCTGGACCCCACCCAGTTCGGGTTTGTGAAAGGCAGATCTTGCCTCCTGAACCTGGTCGACTTCTTTGAGGCAGTCACCAAAGCCGCAGATGAGGGTAAGGTGGTTCACACAGCCTATCTTGACCTCGCCAAGGCTTTTGACACCATCCCCCATTCTGGAATTATAGCTAAACTCACTAAACTAGGTATAAATCCCTATGTCACAAGAGGGGTTGCTAACTGGCTCACTGATAGAACCCACACTGTAAAGGTTGCAGACTCCAAATCTGACTTCAAACCAGTGACAAGTGGAGTACCACAGGGTTCAGTCCTGGGACCTCTCCTGTTTGCTATCTACTTCTCTGAAGTACAGGCTAACACAGAAGGCCTCTGGCTAATGAAGTTCGCAGATGACTGCAAACTAGGAGCTATAGTCAAGTCCCCAAATGATGTGGATATCCTACAGAAGGGCCTCACTGAGACAGATACCTGGTGTCAGAGCCATGGCCTCAAGCTCAATGCCAAAAAGTGCACTGTTACCCCCTTTGGTAAAAACTCTGTACCCATGAACTACCATATAGGCGGCAGTCTTCTTAACACCGAATGTGTGATAAGAGACCTTGGGACCCAGGTGGACAGTAGTCTCTCCTTTGATAATCACATTGCCACAGTAGTCAGGAAATCCTTCTACATAGCACACCTCATCACAAAAGGGTTCTCATCCAGGAATAAAGAGGTCATTGTTCCCCACTACTCAACACTCATTAGACCCATTATAGAGTACAACGCCCCTTTTGGAATGTACCTCACAAGACATCTGCAGCAGCTGGAAAGGCCACAGAAGTACCTCACAAAGAGAATTACTGGCTTCAAACAGATGCCCTACACTGATCAACTCAAAAAACTCCAGCTTTACTCTGTAGCATATCGCCTACTCCAAGGTGATCTCTGCCTAACATATAAAGCTATGTCAAACCCAGAGCTGTTGGACATGCTGCAGCTAAAGAAATCCCAATTTCTCTGAGATACATGCTCTAGGAACCTAAACCTTGTCACCACAATAAACAGTACTTGCTAGAGGGATAGATTCCTGTCCCAGACTTCCCATACTCTGGAACAAGCTACCCATCTATGTCAAGCAAAGTTCCTCATTAACATTCTTACACACTGTAATAACACAATGAAGCACACACACACATATGTACATACACTCATATATAGGTTATTGTTCACACATGGGTAGGTATAATTTTTATTTATTTTTTATTTATTTTACATTTGTTGACCATGAAAGTCCGACTGGGTATATGTCCATTTTCAGAAAAATCTTGATGAGTGGATGGGAAATAGGAAATACACCCCAAGGATCAATTCTGTGGCTCTGCTCGACAGGGGCACAGGAAATTAACTTTCTTGGATTGGCGTAAGCCAGGGAACTTTGTTGGCTAGGCTTACTTAGGCCCTTGGGCCAATAGCCTAGTACCTACCTATGAACCTATGAACCTATGTGTCTGCAGTAAGAACTGCGACTGCCATATATGTCTGGTCCACTGGTGTTTGCAGACATGGCCTTCATGTGTTTAAGTGTGTGAGCATACCCACTATGACCTTTCAGTATGTTGTTGACTGACATTGCCTTCATTCTTCTAAGTGTGTGAGCATGCCCAGTATGGCCATCTGTATTGCATGCATGGATCAAGTCCAGCTAGTTTGTACTGCGGTGCTGACCTTTGTGTTGTACACCGACAGGTAGCATGCTGTGTCTGCAGGGTATCTATTGGTCATTTGGCATTGACTGTTGCTACATTTCTGCATAGCGGGCGGGGGGGGGGGGCACCTGACTGTTTCTACATTTCTACACAGGAGTGAGGGGGGCACACCTGACTGTTACGATAAGTGTACATAGGATTGGGAGGGGCACACCTGACACTTGTACACATTTGCTAGGAATGTACTGGTATGTCAAGTACTCCATTTCAGTCTGTAGTCTTACCTGTCATGCTGGCTAGAGGCATACCAGTGTACTACAGATGTTAGCTTTAATTACCTACATATTAGTTTCTGACTTCCTAGCCCTCACAACTTACATCCAACTGCCTGGCCTGCTGTAGTCTGTCTGTGTAGGCCTGGGGGAGGGGTTACCCATAGAGCTCTTTCAGAGGCCATAGTACAGCATTTGTTTGTGTTTCTCTACACCTGTCCTGCTGGCTGAGACTGTTGTTGGGTATGTGAACCTTCCTGATTATCATGTGTGGGTCTTATGGACACACATGTTGCTCAGCCCATTTCCTGCAGTGGGTTTTGTCACCCTGTGTAGTACTGGCTACTATGGTGACTCCAGTATGTGTTACAGATGTCATGGTGCCACTATGGGTGTCTACTGTCTGCTGCCATAACATTCGGCCACCCAATTCCCTTACATGCTCACATCTATACCATAGCTACATGTAACAACACATTCTACTGCATTTGGCAATTGGTAGGTTGCTTGACTTACCTTGAGGGTGTGCCAGACTTGAGGATGGTGCTGGAGGGCTGCCTATGTCAGATGCACATAGTACACTCCCTATACATGGTTGAGCACAGGTAGTGTCATGTTTGGCATCCCTTTTACTGTCTGTGCGAGTCAGAGAGAGGTGTCATTCCCTGGGTCCCTACTGTGTCAGTGCATATGCTATGCGTTGCCTCTTTGTCAAGGCCAGGGCATACTGGGCATGCCTCCTTCTGCCTACTGGGGCAGGCTCAGGTTGTTCCTCCTCCGAGTCACTCTGTGCCTGTAAAGGCCTTGGCATTGGTGGGGGGCTGTGTGACCCTGCCCCATGCTGTTCCTCCTGCAGCTGTTTCCGCAGGATCATATTGTGTAGCATAGCACATACTATAACAATTTGGGTACATGTAGCTGGTGAATACTGCAAGGCTCCACCGGATGTGCCCAAACACCAGAACCGTAATCCAAAACACATGCTCTATTATATGTCTGGCCTGTGCGTGTGCCTCTTTATGGCGTTGTTGTGCAGGTGTGTGTGCATTTCTGATGGGTGTCATCAGCCACGGCTCCAGTGGGTACCCAGCATCCCCCACTAGGTTACCATAGGGGATGTCCACATTGGCAAATCTGTGGTAGAGCTGCGTCAGATGCCATATGTTTGAATCGTCATATCTTCCAGGGCAGCCAGCACACACATTCATTATAATGCCTGGACATCAATTATGACCTGGCAGTTGATGGAGGGGATGCCCCTGTGGTTGATGTAGGCCCTACCCTGCTCACTGGGTGGTGCTTTGATGCGTATGTGCATGTAGTCTATAGCACCCACTACCCCAGGGTATTCTGCTATTTGGTGGAAGAGACGCATATTGCTGGTCAACACCTCACATGTGTTGAGGAAATATACGTGCTCACTGGCATGTGCTGCCATGGCATCCAGGAACTGGTGAAATACTCTGGCTGCTGATGCCTGTGAGATCCCCATTATATCCCCAGTTGGGAGGTACCTGTGGCTAGTATACCTAGACCTACACATACCTTGGTATCCACTGGGATGGGTTCCCCTCGGCCAGTTTGGTGTGTCAGGTGTGGCTGGCACAGCTCAACAATTTGCTGTAGGAAGTCTCTGTCCACCCTATAGTGCTCCACTATCTCCAGCTCATGAAGCCCCTGGTAGGTTACCCACACTCTTCTCCGTCTCCTCACTGTGGGTTGTTCGGCAGCATTCACATCCTCACCACCCTCAGCCTCTTGCACATGATGTTCCATGTTGCCTGCTGCAGCCCTTCTCATTTTATAGGTTTGTTTGTTAAAATTTCCCTGCATGTATACACCAGTGGTGTAGAGTGTGGAAAAACCAGAGGGGAAGTTGTTTGCTTAGTTTATAGTAGTGTTCTGGGCTGGGCTGGTGTGCTGTCTGTGTAATTGGCTGATTCTGATACATTTCACCTGCCAGCTAAGCTAGTTCTCCTTGATTACCTTCCTACTGCTGTTTTCCCTTTCCACTGCCTCCCTGTTTAAGCCCGTGTGTGCGCCGTGCAAATGGAGTGCTCAAATGTGCACAGAGCTGCTATTTCTTGGTTTAACTTTCTTTTTCTTCCTGTAAAACCCGGTGTGCAGCACGCACACCTGCTTGCACTTTGTAAAGAGTGCTAGGCAGATTTAGACACACCCCTAGCTTAGCTGTCCTAAGCTAGGAGCAATCCCGTGCCACAGGGCTCCAATTCGCTTACAGTATGCCTGACACCCCCACTCCCATGCTGTCACCTATATCCTAGTCTTGCACCCAGCTATTTATACTCTTACACTCTTGGGACCTGCCTCACACCCTGGGGAAAACTGGGATTCGCTAACCTTTCCCTCATTTGCATAGGATTGCCTGCTAATGCATAGTTACATGTCCCACACTGAGCCTCCCCCCTTAGCAACCATTACTCACTGGCCAGGTTGTCTTATGCCTGCCATTCACTTGCATGGCAGAATACTGATTTTAGTTAGAATGCTTATTTTAGGTTTATTTTATTATTTTCCCCCCGATCCCATTTGCATGCTGCTGCCCTATGCTCAAACAGCTGAGATCAGCGAAAAAAAAATAAAAGTTGTTTTTTTTTTAAAAACAGTTTGCAATGCCAATGGCCTTCTACTTGGCCATTGGCATGCTTCCTCAATAATATGCAGCCTTTATTTGGAGCTGTCATAGCTCCGTTTTGTAGTTTGCAGAAATGTACTCGGGTACTAACCGAGTACATTTCTGCAGCCTGCACTCATCCTGCACTGACAGCTGCCGGCTTCCTGGATCGCAAATTACCCATATTTGCATGTTTTTCACCTGCAAATGAGGGTAATTTGCATACAGGAGCTCGGTCCATGCAGGATTAGTCTAAGAGCTCATGCGCACGTCCCAGGAGCTTGTTCCTGGATCGCACGTCGGCCATATTGCCGAAACTAGCTCTTAGATTAATCTTGCATGCTCTACAGGGCTTCGTAAATCCAGAGGACTGTGTTTACTGTGACTTATAAAATTTAGTTTAAGACCAAGAACCTAAAGAATACTACCACTATAAAAATAGTTTTTGCTGAAGTGTTTGCCATTTGTACTTCTTTCATAACCCCTATAGTTGCAGAGATATCAACATTTGTTTGAAATGTGAGGACATAATTAAATTCGGTCAAAAGGCTTAGGCTCCACTCATTGGAAATTACAGTGCAAACTTCCTGAGCTCCATCAGAGTGAATGAGTAAACAAATTAACCAGAATTATACAATGGGCACTAGTTTTACTCATAAACATTTATTTATTTATTTAACATTTGTTTGCCAGGATAGTCCAACTGGACAAAAAGTGTCCGTTTTCAGTGGAGTCCTGGGGAAAAAAACTCCATAAGTTTACAGAGAGAAGAAAAATTTACAAAAGAGACATTACAGAGTAGTAGCATACAGATTGTAGACTTTACAGCCGTTAGTATACAATAGGAGGATATTCCCGCTTTTGATTGAAAATACAAGTGTACAAAATATGCAATGAGAGTAGATAAGAACCTGGTAGAGCATTGCAAGATATTTCACAATTGAATAAGAGTATATAAATGTTTAAGTTTCCATATATACATTCAAGCAAATATACATGTAAGAGCATATATACATACACACACACACACACACACACACACACACACACACACACACACACATATATATATATATATATATATATATATATATACACATACAAACACTGACACACACACACACACACACACACGCGTGTGCGCGTGCGCACACACACACATATGTACATACACTCATATATAGGTTATTGCTCACACATGGGTAGGTATAATTTTTATTTATTTTTTATTTATTTTACATTTGTTGACCGTGAAAGTCCGACTGGGTATATGTCCATTTTCAGTGGAGGCCCGGGGAGAAAAGCTCCAAAGACAAATGACAGGAATTATATAAACATATAATAATGACTTTTTAAACTAATAAAACTTAATTAACAGTGAACTATTAAGACACATTAAAACACATTTATAAACAGATTATAAAAACAGTACATTCATAGAACAAACAAACTAGGGTAGGGTAGTGATTTTTAGCCTAGGCAAAATCCTTCATTAGGAAGAGTTCAAAGAGAGAAAGACACAGCAAGAGAAATACAATAGTTATAGGCTTTAAAATGATCAGTAAAGAGGGGACAGGATCAGTCAGGATTAGAGCATGGGCAAAGTCATTGTGATTTTATGAAGATTCTTAGTTGTTTCTTGAAAAGAGGCGTGGATGTAAGGGATGTTAGTTCTCTTGGAAGCTTATTCCAAGAGTAACCAATGGAGTTTGAAAACAGGCTGTCCCCAGATTTGTTATTGGATTTTAGGGTAGAAACAAGTACTCTGTTGGCAGATCGTAAGGTTAAAAGATTTTGATAAGGGCTAATAAGGTTTTTGAGTATGGGAGCATTTGAGGGATGATGCAGGATCTTGTGAGTGATCGTGAGTTGCTGAAAAAGAAGCTGGTTTTGCAGTTTTGCAGTTAGATGGTGGTGTTTCTGTTGCCCAGTGACTTGACCAGGCAATCAGTTTGCCGGTTGTAAATCTAGCACTATCCACAGGAATAAGTGCAGGTGGCTAGAGCAAATAGCTAAAGCTGCCATGTTCCCCATTTTGCCAAACAGAGAAAGCAAATTTAGGTATCAAAAGGCTGGAAGACTCAACCAAAAGGTAAGCAAAAAAATAAATAAATAAAACTGAAGTGAGTTCCAAAATATTTTAAAAGGTATGTATTTGACTCACTGCCTGAATGCCAGAAGTCTGCAAGTGTCCTCACATTGATAATAAGATAACTATGCATTCCTGAGCCCCAAAAACCAAAACAGAGGTGTGACAGGCTGCATTCTACCTAGTTTACAGTGCAAGTGTCAGTACATTTGAGTGTTAGCACGAGCATGTCCAAAGCACGCTATGCACAGAACACAGTGCAAAGCCAATGCCAGTTCAAGAAGATACAGAAAAATATTAATGAAGCAAGGAGGTTGGAGATTCAAAGCAGCTATTTAACAAAATAAGCGTTTCCTATTTTAAATTACAGTGTTATGTATGTGTGTGTGTGTGTGTGTGTGTGTGTGTGTGTGTGTGTGTGTGTGTGTGTGTGTGTGTGTGTAATGTTGGCTTTACAGACACCTGGCTTCACCCTCATGATCAAATCATGCCAGCCATTAGGAAACCCAGCATTACTCACAATGATCCAGCACCAAAGAAAAGGTCAGTTATTTTACTGAAGATCACCATAACTAAGTGTTCATCATATCAAGGAGTAGATTTAAAAAGTACTCTGCCAAATATCACACCTTATCATTTTTTGTTTATGCAAACAAACCACAAGCCAGTTGCTGCAAACAAAGCAAACTGGTTTCTGTGGATAAATCACCTTCTCTTGATGCTGTAATGTTTGTGAGTTCAGAACTTGAATTCTGTGCACTTCCTGGTTTCTTGTGCTCTTATTGTTGAAGTTGGTAAACCCAAAGGAACTAAAGGCAAACAGAACATGAATGCTAAACAAAAATTACTTTGTTCATAATGAAAAAAAAAATTATATTTTTATAGCATAATTTTAAAAGACTAGATACTCTTCTGTTATGGAAGGTTCAAAACATGTTTTAAACAAAAAGCAGTTAAATACTTTTGAAGAGGACATTGTTAGCACCTGGTCTATGCAGGCAGCGTTGCTGCTGCCTGATGGTCTTAGACAATGAATTACTACTTAACTCATTATAAGCTACACGCATAAGATGCAAATATTTAACTAAGATCGAAGCATCAACCTCACAAAAACACAGTCTGTGAGCAACAGAACTTCACAATACTCCACACAAATACATGAAAAATTATCATATGTCAAAACTGTAAAACAAAGTAATTGCCTAAGCCTCCAAGATCAAACAAGACTACACGCCATTGGGTATTAAACATCACAACATATACTGTGACATCCATACCTGAGAGTCAGTATGAAAAAATTCACCCAAAACCCCATATGTTTAAATCTTGTACTAATAAATATGTACTGATGATTAGAGATACCATAGTAAAACACATGGACTCTACACTCACAAGGCTGGACTAAAATATGGTTACAGTAAGTTGCCTTTCAGTGTCAAAATCTCCAATGTTTCAAGGGCCATCAGGACCGTTAAAATGAATAAGAAAGACTATGGCATTGTGGTGGTCTGGTCCATGTGAATGTAAATGATCTGTTGTGTAAAACCCTGAGGAATATGCAGTGAGATGCTTTCTTCCTCTTTATGCATGTCATAAATGCAGAAGACACTTCAATGTTAAGCAGAAATTGTCCTTTTCCTGGAACGATGCCAAGATAAAAAGAAGATTGGTTTCAATATCTGACTGAATGACTGGTGTCATTTGAGGGGGATCCAGTATGTGTCAGTGTGGGATGAACTGCTACCTAGCTCTACTTGCTTCATCAAGGACAGCTTGCATCTCTCATGTCAGGGTTTCTGCATATTGGCTAAAGCCTTTACTGCCCCATAGTGCCTTTTTTAGTTGGGGGCCACCAATGGATCGTTCAACCTAAAAAAACAAAACAAATCAAGCACTACACAAGTTGCCTGACCTTGAAGCACTCCTGCCTTTGGAGCACATTTGCATGTGTATAATTACTGAAACTTGGTTTAAAAGTACAGAAAGCAGCCCCTCTACACCCAGGTTTTATGCCTACCATGCTTTTAGACCCAGAGGGAACTGCAGTGAAGTGTCCAGATTTGCCAAAGACACAAACAAAACTTATTAAGATTCAACTCACTCAAAATAAAGCCAACTATCAGATCATAGTGTGTTACAGGACCCCTTGATGATCCCAAAAAAACAATGTTCAGTTCTTAAATATACTGGATGAACTTCAAATATAGAAAATCTCCATCATCCTGGGTGACTTTAAAGACCCACTGATAAACTATAAGACCTATACCTCAGTTGTAGGCTATGCCCAAAGAGTCCTCAATTTCATAAATAAGAATTCCCTATATCAAACAGTCAAAGAGTCAGCCAGAGGACTTCTTGACAAATTCTAACAAATGTAGCATCAATATGCATTACCCCACTGGTATACCTTTCCTCAGTCGAGCCTGACCACAAACTGGTAACCTTCTAATTCAAAATCCTCGAACCAGCAGATGCAATTATTGCAGTATTCAACCCCCAAAATATTGATATGGCTAGTAGTTATGCAAATAAATTTTACACTCACCTAGGAAACTGCACTGATCTTATATTTCCTACATGAACTAAACAACGTGGGAAGTGTAAGAGCAAACCAGCCTGGTAGTCCACATAGAAAATAACAATAGGATAAAAGGGAAAACCTTCTTAGGATACATAGCGAAACTAAATACCCACAAATCAAGATTTACATAAAAGCTTTTCTGTACTATGTTGCTTAGTATATTTCTGTTGGTTGATTGCATCCAGTACTGGAAAGTGAGCTGGTGCTAGTATCATTGTTATTTTTTTAAGGTACTCCTTGCTGTGATGAGATTAAGTGAAATTAATCCATGTCCATCTGCATTTATACTCACTATAAGGGATGGATTAGAATGTAAAGTAAAAGGTTCTTAAAGATGTTTTAACAAGAGTGCCCTTTTAGATTATGCTTGTGTTAAAGTAAAGTATACTCAATTATCCATGAGAACAAACAGACTTGTTATTTTGATTATTTGGTGATTAATTAATAAGGTGAATGGACTGGTCAGAGTGTGTGTGTGTGTGTGTGTGTGTGTGTGTGTGTGTGTGTGTGTGTGTGTGTGTGTGTGTGTGTGTGTGTGTGTGTGTGTGTGTGTGTGTGTCTATGCAATAAACCAAAAGTGGACATACCCGGTACAGCTACTACTGCACATCCTGGAATGTCACAATTGACCAAAGATTGAGTATCTTACAATACTTGGGTGTATGGTAACATCTGTGCCATGCATACCCCCAGCTGCCTTTCTACACTTATACAATTGTCATCTGTCTTTTTACTGCAGTTTGAATTTTACATATAATATCTCATGCGTGATAATTACAGGTTTTGAAGTACATTTTTGTATCAAATATTTCCTCCACCCATGTTTATCTAGTTGTGTATTAGACTTTTTTAACTCTACAAAATTTGGGGAAGGAATTTACAAGGTAATAATTTTAGGGATCCTTATGTGAAAATGCCATGTACTGTTGAATAATTTTATTTGTAAACTTCATTTTGCGGTTATTTTCCTGCACTGCATTTGGATACGAATTGCTTAGATTGAGTGAAGATGATGATGTCCTTAGATGGTATGTTACATTTTTGAGCTTAAAAGATTAAGTTCTGCCAGAGTAATGGGCATTTGTTGTAAATAACATTTAAGAAAGCATGTTTTTGGCTTTCTTCTTAGCTTAATTGTGCAGAATTATAACGTTCGTTACTCAGTTTGATATGAAATTTACAGGTTAGTCAAGTTAGAGACCCTTCTCTCAAGTTATTGAATAATGTTGTGAATTCCATTTGTAAATTACATTTCATAGTCATTTTCATTAACCACATTTGAACTTGAATTGCACAAATTCAGTGTCATGATTCTGTTGGTGGTGGGATATGCATAGTAGGATAAAAATCTCTGCTCAAATGTTAAGTTGTGGAAAACATTGGGGTGTTTGTTGAAAACAAGAATTAGAGATATTTGTTGAAATCAATATAAAATTCACATTTTTATAGCTCCCTATTGAAACATTGAGATTTACTTTGTCAAGTCCTAATATACTAAAAAAATTTATATCAAAAGTATAGGAAAAGAGCAAATACTGAACATTGTTTTTCTCATTTAAACTTGTTTTTGTAGGGATGAACTCGACTATGTGCCCCTGATGTGAGAGGTAACCACCCCACCTCCCAAACTTATATTTACCAATTCCAATATCACCATACCTCAAAGAAAATTGTATATTCTGAGAAATGGCAGTACTTAATACATGTAAGTCTGGATTTTTGGACGTTCAGTCTTCAAACCTTGGGACTTGGCAGTATGGGTCCCAAGATTTTAAACAACTACCCATTTCTTCATGCCTTATCAGCTTCTTTTTTAACTAACAAATTCTTGAATATGATAACTTTTTATTTATGTGGAATTCTGCTATTAAGTACTGAGGGTTGCATTCTTTTCAGTCATACTCTGCATGCTGTTGTGTAATTGTTTCTGCAATTCCATTTTTAATTGTTAGTTCACAAATAAACTGAACTTTGGATCAAAGTTGTACAAATCCAGTGTCATAGTTGAAGTAACAGTAATCCATAGGTAATACAGTGAAATAAGGAATATCTGTTAAAACTGAAAAACATATTTTCATGTGTTTATTTACAGTACTTAGAGTCTCTGTAGTCAAGTGTTTACTTCTGGACCACCCCCTTTACCATTGTTGAAGATATTCTCTGTTTTTTACTAAAGACCATTTGAAGCATTTTGCAGAGCCTTCTGTTGTAGGGCAGATTAAGTGATGTCAGAAACATGGCTGCCAGTAATATTTTAAAGGCTGTGAGGCAGAAAGGATCTCTGATGGAATGTGGGGTATATGTGACTTACACTAATTACTAGTCCAGTGTTCTTTGAAGCTATTAAATATAGCTTTGATTGAGATTTAGAATAAAAAATCATATTGATTATGGTGTGCCACAGTATGTAGATGTGTGAGGTGATTGGAGTTAATCTATATCATGTTTGTTGGCTCTTGCATGCTACTCAGGAAGTGGGTTCATGCATGGCTGCATTGTTTCTCCTACACTATTTTTCTTCTATGCACCGATCTGATACATGAATGCCCAGCTACTCACCTGGAACACCTGGCAAAAAAGGAGTTAGTTCTGGGCGCATTGCGGGTCCTTCAAAGAGCACGTTTGGATAACATCAAAGATTGAAACAATAGTAATTTCATTAATTTCATTAACCCTAATCATACTTTAACTTCAGAATGGGGTGAATTCCTGTTATGGTATTTTCCTTGGTGTGTGTGTGTGTGTGTGTGTGTGTGTGTGTGTGTGTGTGTGTGTGTGTGTGTGTGTGTGTGTGTCTATATGTATGTATGTCTGTGTCGGTGTATGCATTTGTCGGATAAGTGTGCTAGTGTAACCGTTATTTTCTGCCATGATATCCAGGTATGACCTGAATTTGCCTATAGAACTTCCTGTTTCAGCATATAACAGTCTCTGCAGCTTGAACATTAACTCGTCAACTGAGTTAAGACATTTCACCTTTTAGTTTCTGAGTAGTAATTAAATGAGAACAACTATACAAGCCATATACCAAGATAATTTGTAAATAGGTACTTGCGCAAGTAATCCTCTGGGATAGTCCAGCAAGGTCAAAGGCAATACTGTGGCATGTTTTTAAGGACTCTAAAACAACATTCCTTATACCTTATAATTTATTAGCACAGATGGCATTCTGGTTTCAAACTATTGACACATTTTGTTGAATCCTCATGAGCAGTATTTTGTACAAATAAGTCAATTTGTCTCAGACAACAGAAAAATGAAATCTGCAGTGTGAACTTATACATTCGGTCCTACTTAAAATCCATCATGAAGCTGTTATTGAAAACAATGAAAATAAAAGGTTCCAGAAGGCAACCTTAAGATACTTGAGATTCTGAGTTCCAGTACAAAAATTATTTATTTTAAAAAGCTGCCAGACCAAGCAAGGGGAAGCTGTGGTAAAGGGATGATGTTTGGAATTCTCCAGCACTTCTACACAAAAGTATATCACCTACCAGAATATAGCCTTTGTCTGGACAGTCCATGTTTCCATGATTTCATAGGACATGTTTTCCAGCACTGCTGCTATCAAACAACTGGTTATCCAGTTGGCCATGGTATATTGAAAACAAAGCCTATATATGTACACACACACACACACACACACACACACACACACACACACACACACACACACACACACACACACACACACACACACACAGGTACCGGAAGTTGTTGAAGATTTGGGGGGAGGAGGGCAAGAGGGCATTTGTGTCCACCTAGTATTTTCAACCAATATATATATATATATATATATATATATATATATATATATATATATAGGTCCCCTTCATATACACACACACACACACACACACACACACACACACACACACACACACACACACACACACACACACACTAGGCACTGGGAACTGACTTTGCACAATGTGCAAATGCGAGTCTTATCACAGCAGGATAAAAGACTTTTACACAGTTGATCCCTTGGGCAAGTCAGGTAAAAACACAATAAGGCTTCTACCTGAAGTTTCCAACTTGATGCTTTGAACGCCTTGGAAATAAGTTCACTAACCCTGAAATGTTCAACAAAATACAGACAAAAGTGCACAACACAGAAAAACATTGCATAACTGCTAACATATTACAATACACTACTCTCTTCTTGCACTGCATTCTTACAAAAAGGCCCCCAAATCAAGAATCGGCAAGCTGCAATTAATATCCAAAGTTATAGGATCAAGGGTTCACAGATTTATAGAAGGTTACTATGCTAATGGCCATAGGACCTTTACCAGTCTAGCCATGTTATACCCATGTTCCTACAGGCCATTTTCCTTTTGGCTCGACTTCTGAGAAATAGATTCCAAATAGTAAAAGGTCCAGCATAAATCTATAAACCCATGTAATAGTACAATAAGTACTCAAGAAATAACTAATAAATGAAAAACTATAATATGCTGTGGCATTAAATCTCCCTAAAGACTGTTTCAGCAGTTTCCCATGTATGCGCAACCACCAAAATGAAACAGTTCCCCTAATGACCACCCCTCAGTAGTCTGTCCATGTGTGCTCAAAAAGCAAATTACATCAAAATGAATAATTTCCCCATGGTTCCCTTAAGCATTATCCATGCATGCAAAAACACCAAAATGAATCATTTCCCCAAGGTTCCCTTAAGCATTGTCCATGTATGCTAAAACACCAAAATGAAACATTTTCCCAAATGACCTGCTCAATAGCATGTCCATGTATTCATGCAAACAGCAAATGGCATCAACACAAATCACTTCCTCCAAGGTTCCCTTAATTACTTGTCCATGTATGCACAAGCACAAAAATAAAACATTTTCCCCAAAGACTTTTTCAGTAGTCTGTTTGTATGAGTAAGCACAAAATCACATCAAAATTAATCACTTCCCCCAAGGATCCCTTGTGTACTTTGTCCATGTATGCACAAGCACAAAAAATAAACATTTTTCCCAATGATCCCTTCACTTTTGTCTATGTAAGCACAAGCAATAAAATGAAACATTTTCTCCAATGGCCCCTTCCGTCAGGTTTGTCCATGTATGCACAAGCACCAAAAATGAAACATTTCCCCTAACAATCCTCTCAGTAGTCTATCCAACCAATGTAACACATGCACTACCAAATGACACCAACTCAACATGAATCACTTCCCCCAAGGAGAAGGTTCCCTTAATTACTTTTCCACCATGTATGCACAAGTACAAAAATGAACATTAATGATGCATTTCCCCCAATGACCTTTCCAGTATAAGTAAAATAAAAATTACATCAAAAAATGAATACTTTCCCCCAAGGCTTACTTACTTTGTCTATGTATAGTATGCATGGCACAAGCACAAATTACAAAGAAATAACAAAGTTCAGAATTATTCAGTTCACTCAGTCAGTCACTCTGGATTGATTTGGAGGGAAGGAGGTCTGGATTATTTATAAGGTCACAGAAAGAACACAGCAACAACAATAACAGTTTTAATTTCTGGAATCTGGAAATTTTTACACCTGTGACCTGCCACTGAACCCTGACCAGACACCAGACTGAACTATTAAGTTAGTCAGGCTGAGGTGGGGGGAGGCAGACCAATGCACTTGCTTAGTGCAGTATGCCCAGTCCCCTGAATTTGAAGTTGAACCCCCCCCACACACACACACACACACACACACACACACACACACACACACACACACACACACAAGTGGAAGTTAGTTGAGGGAACCACTGAATATTCTTATTACTATGTATGAAAATGATAGTAATCATGACAAAATGTGGCCATTTCAGATGCTTACAGTTCATTTCAGCTTTATCTTTGCAGTTCTGCATTTCTTTAAAGCATTTTAGTGTGACATTAATGCAACTGCTAATGCATGTAGTTATCTGTTACTTAAACTCATTATTGCAAGTCTAAGTGAAATAAATAATTGTAGTTTAAGGCTCCAATTTGATTACACTTTTTTGTAACTGCTTTAGCTTTCGCCTAGGAAACCTTTTAGTGTGATAAAAATGTTGCAGAGCTTCCAGGGACAGGACTACATTCTCCTGTATTGTGTTATTCTTGGCTCAACTCTGACAATTTTCACAAATGCAATTATACAAAATATCCTTGACATTCATGCTGACAAATTTCTGCAGTGCCTTTACTAGCCAGCTGCAGAGGCAGACAGAGCAAGCTATGTTAACTATCAGATATTAATCAGATTCTAATAGGTTCATAGATTAGTACTAGGCTAACTGCCCCTGTGGGCCATTTTAAGCATAGCCAATAACCCCATGTGAGAATTGAACCATCCATCTTGTGTCTGTAAGGTGAACACCTTAACCATTATGTCAACCAGGAACTAAATTAAAAAAAAAAAAATGTAGAAATGTGTGGTGTTATGTTCACTTCATCACCCCCGTGACCCTCATCACTTTGTACCCTTCCATTTGTCTTAGTCTTGTCTTGTATGCTCATACAGACTTAAGAAACTTCTTGGAAACTTTTTTTTTTCTTGGAACGTGGTTGGACTCTTCTGGCAGTATGTTTTTGTTTACACATACCCAGTCGGACGCCGGGCGGGCTATTCTGTCTGATTCCTGGTCAACAAAAGCAGACAGTGTACAGAGCAGACAGAGAATCTAAGGCTGCGACCTGTGATTAAGTTATTGCAAATTATTTTATTTTACATGTGATCCGCATGTAAAACAAAATAATTAGCAACAATTTAAACCTAATCACAGGTCACAGCCTTAGATTCTCTGTCTGCTTGATGTGGTCCCTTGACAAAGTGTTTTTGTTTGCTTAACCTACCAACAGACATCTGTCTGTGTCTTCCACTCCCCAGAGAACTTTAAATGCGTCACGTCAGCATAGGCAGCAGTTGCATCTCATTGAGATGCTGTCGCTGATGCTAATTAAGTGCCATATGCACATGGTGGAATCTGAGACTGAATCAAACAAAAACAAAAGTTTTTTGCAGCAGGGGGACCGGGATATGATGCTTTAGAGAAAGAATAATGGTGAGGTGGCTGACTGAGGCTGAGCTCAGATTGGGACAGGAGCATACGGGCAGCAGACAGTGAGGTGTAACCGTTGAATAGCTTGCATTTCATCTCAATCTCCACATTGTCACTAATTAACTGGCTGCCATGGTCACAGAATCAAACGCTGAAAAAAAAGGAAACAAATACAATTGGTTATGGTACACAATAAGTAACGGAAAGGATTGTCATGTTCTTTTTACATGTTTTGATGTGTTAGCTAGCTTTTGCAGAAAGGTGGGAGGGGACAAGTTGCTGTCAGCAGCTCAATGCAGCTGAACGGAGAATCTCGGAGATTGCAGATCGATTTGGGCATCATCACACTATAGTAGGGGGTGTGGGAATCAGGTAATTTACCCTTTCTTAAACTTTATTTCTTTCCTCACAACTTCATCCTCACTGAAGTGTATATGGACTGTGTGATTGTGACCAGGACGGGCAGGTGCTGGACCTTTTGTATATGTTACATAAGTTGCTGGATATGCTGCAAAGGTGGGGGGGGTGCCTCGGCCCTCCCCCCTCGCTCTATGGTTCCGGCACCACACACACACACACACACACACAAACATTTCTCAAAGTCTTTTGGGTTTTGTAAACCATAATGGGAATGGACCCCATTCCAAAGTCAAGATATGACAAAAGTTGATGAAATTAATATTGTTTCAGTCTTTGATGTTAGCCAAAAATGCTCTTCGCAGGAACCGCAATGTGCTCAGAACTGACTCCTTCTGCAATTCATACAGAGTTACATGTATTAGTAGCATATCTAAATACGACTGTATTTTCTTTTTTTATGAAGCCATTGCTCCTACCACTATTGGAACTGTCTGGGTATCCTTCTTCCACATTGCCCTTGTTTCTGCCTGCAAATGCTGGTATTTTCTGACTTTGTGTTTCTCTGTATATAAGAGACTGTAATCACTGAGTGTAGCAATTTTAATGATCAATATTACTTTTGTCTTATTTTCATGGATTACTATATCTTGTTTTCCCGCATCTATTTTTTGAATTGTTGGAAATAGGTGATCCTACTCTTCATCATTTTCTATAATGCTGAGGCTCATGTTTCCAATTCTTCTCAGCTACTTCAATATTGTAATGTTTGCATAATCCCCAGTGCAACCATTTGCCACATTATTATGTCTTTCAGTACACAGGCCATCTGCCATTAGTGTATCACACCCAGCAACAAGATATGCGACTGTATCCAATTTTGTTTTACAAAACCTGCATTTGTCTGTTTCTCCAATATGTTCAATGGCTTTGTAAACCAAAATGTATGCATTTCACTATCCTCGGCTGCCAATATTAACCTTTAGTCTTTTGGTTTAAATTCACCTCTCCTTAACCATTCCTGATCAACATGAGGTTGTTCTGGGAGTTTACTGTACTTACAACTATATTTATATATGTATACATACTGTTATATTATATTATTATTTATGTTTATATATTTATATATGCATATGGTTGTGTGTATACATATATATATGTATATATATGTATACATATGTAGATATATGGATCCATGTCAACTTACTGAAAGGCAACATACTTAAGGATCTAATACTGAATGTACAACGTTGAAATATAAAAATGCGAAATGTTAATCTGTTGAAATAAAAATACCTCCTTTACATGTGTAGAGAGCTGGAAATTGCTCCCATGTGGGTTTCATGTTAGTGCTCATTTCCGAGTTTCACTAACAGATAAGTGATATTGATTGTTGCTGGCTGTGTACTGGTACAGTGTACGTATGTAGTACATGTATACTATTAGAAGGTATTTTGAGTTCAACATTTTGACATTTTAAGATTTTGCATTCGATATTATAACTTTCAGAATATCACTAGTCAGATATTGTCACATACCCTATATCCATCCATCCATCCAGCCGCAACCCCTTTTCCCATTTTTGCACATGGGGTTGGGGTGTCATTTCACCAGTGACAATCATCTAGAGCTAAGGTTTATACCAATGGGTGGCTAGCCCTGTTGCAGTAATTCTTCCACGCCACACACTTGCATGCACACTCATACATATGGTCAATTTAGGGTGTCCAATCTACCTACTGCATGTCTTGGGAATGTGGGAGGAAACTGAAGCACCTGGAGGAAACCCACTATGTGTGTATGTATATATATATATATATATATATATATATATATATATATATATATGTGTGTGTGTGTGTGTGTGTGTGTGTGTGTGTGTGTGTGTGTGTGTATATGTATAGTAGCATAACCAGGGCAGGAATAAGGGGGCAACTGCCCTGGGTGCAAAGTGTTAGGGGGTGTGATTGGCCAATCCTAATCTCTCTTTAGTACATACTGGCTTTTAAATGCTGATATTGAACTTGTGGTAAAAGCTGAGTGCTGTTGCGCTCCCTGAGTGGTCTAAACCATAGCGACTGAACAGACCTGTGGATATGATATAACAAATAAGAGGACATATCTAGTGCTTTGTCTTCAGCAAACTGCACTATCTCTTTTTGTAGTGGTAATAATCCCATATATGAGCATGTCTAAGAATATTACAGGCATGTATGAAATACTGACACCATATTTAGCTCTCTAGTGCTATATATCACTAATAGGCCTCATTAGCATGCAGTGTTTCATGATCTTATTTTCTCAAAATGTATATCTTGATAGCAACTGATAACACAGTGCTAATAGTCACAAACTCATGCTGATCCAATAGTATTATGACAAAGTCTCTAAGTCTTGCAGAACAAGCCAGTTACATTAATGTAGAGGGATGAAGCCCTGACAATGACCCAGATTTGGGTTCATTTGTTCAGTACAGGCACCTATAGGACCTGGTGGGGGAAAGGAATTTTGAAACTATGTCTACTTACCTCTACTTGATGGGATTGGTAAGGACACTATGCTAGAGTGAGACAGGTGGTCTTTGGGCCCATGGGCTTTGGTTGAGACTGTAGCCATGAATGACATCTGAACTAGATGATTGGGCAGACCATGAGAGGGTACTGTACTTTTGAAGGATAGCAGAGAAAAAGATGAAATTAAGCTATGCCTAATAGCTCACAATCACCTTTTAAATATTGCCAACAAATATGGGCAATGTCTCCTAGGACTCCTAGTAGTCCTACAAGCCTCCTGTTTCAAGCCCTCCTATTTGAGCATCAGCGAGAGTTCCCAGGCTCACTCTCCTCTTGCATCCAACTGATACCCCAACACAGAGGGGTTAATCTCCTGAGTTACACTGATTAACTTGCTATCAGGTAGAGGAGAGCTTAGAGGAGTCACACGCCCACAAAGTCAGCCCTACCCATGTAGCATCCATGGATTTGCAAAAAAAGGCAGTTTTGCAGAGGAACATGCATATGATGCAGGACTTACCACCAGAGTGCATGTAATTGCAGAAAGCTGAACAGTGAAGATATGCCTAGAGTATCGATGAAAGAGTATACAGCTGTTATCTGTTAGTATGCCATAGTCTGAGTAGAGTGAGCATGTATGTACTTTGTTATTGTTATCCGAGTGAGCATGTATGTACAATGTTATTGTTATCCAGTGTACTGTGTAAAGCGATGTGCAACTGCAAGTCAGTAGTGGTTCCTATGTGCTTGTTCAACAATGGACTGCAAAACAGGTACAATAGACTCGTATATCACTCCTGATCAGCTCCAGAACCTATATTACCCCTTATCACATACTATTATGACAGGCTTTGTCATGTTAGTAAAATGTAGTCATATGAGAAGGGAGTATGGAAAACAGCATTAACAATTGTGATTAACTTATTACCCAATAACCCATGAGAACTTGTTATATACTTGCAGGAAACTCTATATGATTACATAACAGTAAACATTTGCTACACAATTTACTGACAGCAGTGGCATATACAGGTAATATAAGATATTCCCAACATGCAGCCTGTTTAACAGACAGTCTAACAACCTCGTATGCAATGAATATTACTGCATTATAATATGTTCTAGGCAGTAGGCAGGTGCACACTGTTTTATCTTGTTGGCTGTGGGCAAGATGTTTGTATAGTGAATAGTATTTCACATTTATTAGACCTAGGGATTGAAGGAACTTTATGCTTGTCACTCGTCTCAGTTTACAATTGAAGATTAACAGGCAGGGTAGTTTGTTTATATGCTTTATTACATAAAAACACATCAGGATGGATAGCAGCAGTACAAAATATAAACTAACTGATTAATTGACAGACTACACAGACATGCATGCTTACAGCTCAACAGCTTACTACAAAATGGCAGTCAGGCTCGCACATGCTCAATATTTATACATTTATGCAAGCCCATAGAAAGTTTCTTAAAGGTATACATACAAATTTATCTCCATCCTCCCTCTTTAATGAATTGCCCACAATAAAATGACAATAGAAAAACAGACATGCAATTGTATAGACACTAAGAAATAAACACAACACTTAAGTCCTTATGTCCAAGTTGCCATGTATCTTGAACATGATCTGGAGATGCGACCTGATCTAGTGATATAGAAATCAGAAATGGGTTTAGCAACAGGGGCAGTCATTGGTGAACAAACAGATTCTGGAGTTTCAGGATTCTTCTCAGGAAAAGGGATATTTACTGGAATGCCCTCTGGAACTGGAACGCTGGATAACTCACTTTGAGATTTAGAGTCTTTCTCGCAGGTATGATACTGCAATACAGGCTCGGACACTGGGATCAAATGTTTCTTATTCTGCCTAATCTCTACTCCTTGTGATACCAGAATGTACAATCTCAGCCCTGGACATACACTTTTCACAACACCAATCCGATCAAAATCTTTGGACGTCTGCATCCTCACTATCTCCCCTTCTCGTAATGGATTGAGTGGTTTTCTGGACTTATCATAATAGGTCTTCTGGGATGAGTGCTTCTTTAACAGATTGGCTTTCACTGATCTGTTATTCTTGACACATGGAACCAACAGGTTACTGCTAATTGGTAGTGCGTGTGGTTCTGGCTTGTCTTGACAGAAGTCTCTGTGCAAGTAAACCAAGAAGTTTATCTTGAGGAGCATTTCTGAGATTCAAGAGATTCAAGAAAACATCACTACCGTTCTCTAGTAATTGTTTCACACTTTGAACTGCATGTTCTGCCAAACCATTTGACTGTGGGTACTCAGGGCTACTTGTAACATGAGTAAAGTCCCACTCTTCAGCAAATCTTTTGAACTGATGGCTTTTAAACTGTGTACCATTGTGAGAAATAACTTTATGCAGACTACCATGGACTGCAAAATGATGCTTCATCTTAGTAATGACAGTACTGGATGCTAGATAAGGAAATAGGTCAATCTCAGATTACTTTGAATAAGAGTCTACTAACACCAAGTAATGTTGAACATTCCATTCTAAAATGTCTGTAGCTACTGTTGACCAAGGTAGTTCAGGAATCTGGTTTAGCTGAAGTAGTTCTTTCTGTTGATGTAGTTCTTTCTGTTGATGTGACTTAGTACTATTACATACAGAACAAGATGAAAGTACTCTTTCAATGCCCCTTTTCATAGAAGGCCAAAATACTAGTCTTCTTGCCCTTCTTTTGGTAGAATCAGTTCCTGAGTGGCCACAATGCAAAATAACAATATTCTCTTCTTGCAAGGATCTTGGAACAATTACTTTTGGACCTTTCATGATGACACCATTGTCAAGCTAAATCTCATCTCTATAAGGAAAATAAGGTTGCAGGTCTACTAATAAGCAAGACTGCTTTGACGGCCATCCTGCACTGTTAAAGTGGTTGATCTCCTGAAGTACTGGATCTGAGGCTGTATGACTTCTAAGCTCATCGAGATGTATGGAAGAAAAATTTCTCACTTCCATGACTTCAAAATCAAGTTTGTCATTTTCATGCAGTTCAGTGGTATTTCTGGGCAATTTGGATAAAGTATTATCAAGATAAAGAAGTTTGCCTTTTGTATAGACAAGAGTGAAATTATACTTTTGCAATCTGAGTATCATGCATTGCAATCTGGTAGGAGCTGTATGCATAGGCTTTCTCAAATTAGTGGCTAGACGTCAGTTATCAGTTTCAGTCTGGATAGGTCTACCATAAATATAATCATGAAACATCAAACATGCAAACACAATCGCCAAGATCTCCTTCTCTATCTGCATATACTGCATTTCAGTGTGGGTTATAGTTCTGGATGCATAGGCTACTGCTCTACCCTCTTGAAGAATGACTGCACCAAAACCAAATTTCGAAGCATCACAAGAAAGAGTAACTGGTTTGTGAACATAATAGTATCTGAGAGTTGGAGGACAGGTAATTCTCTGTTTCAGGACATCAAATGCTTTCTGGTGTTGCTCTGACCATGACCGAGATACATTTTGTGTGTCAACTCTCTAAGTAGTGTTGAAAGTTGGTTCAAGTCTGGAATGAACTTGCCTATGTAGCTAGCCATGCCAAGAAAATGTTGTAATACTTGAACATTGTCTGGAGCTGGCATCTCAAGAATAGCAGTTTGCTTGGAAGGATCTGGTCATAAGCCTGAACTGGTAAATAAATGATCAACATAAGTAACCTCTCATAGCCTGAATTTGTACTTCTGAGGATTCAGCTTAAGATTCACTTCACATGCTCTTCCCTGAACTTTCTTGAGGTTTCTGTCATGCTCAACTTCACCATTACCTCTTACTAAAATATCATCTATTATAACAGCACACAAATACCCAGGAAAAAAAAATTGTTCCATTGCACACTGGAATACTTCACAGCCAGAATTTATCCCAAATGGCATTCTCAAAAATCTTTATCTGCCAAAAGGAGTACTGAAAGTAGTTAGCAATGAAGATTTTCAGTCAAGCAAAAGTTGCCAAAATGAACTATTTGCGTCCAAGACAGGAAAAACTGTGGCATTTGGCATAAGAGCAACAACTTCTTCAGCTGTACGCATTGGATCATGAGGTCTTTTCAGTGCTTTGTTCAAATCTCTTGGATCAATACATATTCTGATATCATCTGAGCTTTTCTTATGAGCCCCAACCATGGACGATACCCATCCAGCAGGTTCATCAACTCTACAAATCTCACCTTGCTCCACCATCTTATCTGTCTCGGCTTTGACTTTGTTCTGCATAGCTAATGGACCTTTTTGGGCTGGTCTGACAACTGGACTGACTTCAGGGTCTAACTTCATGGAGTACACATTTCGTAGTTTGTCTAGTTTGTATTTGAAAAGATCAGCATAGGTAGAAAAAATAGACTGGGCGAATTGAGAATAATGGTCTTTTACGCTTACATGGTGCACTTCCTTATTAAATGAAAGTAGTCCCATTTTCAAACTGTCTCTGAGGCCTAATAATGATTGCACATGCCTTTTGACTATGTAAAATTGTAAGTCATAGCTGTTTCCGGCAGAGTAACATGAAAGCACTACTGAACCTTCAGTTTGAATTTCTTCACCGCCATAAGCAACAAGCTTCGCACATTTTGCCAAATCAAGCTTCTCACCAACACATACTCTAGCAAATGTTTCTGCTGACATAACATTGCACTTTGGCCCTATGTCTGCTTTGAACTCTATGGGTCTTCCATTTATCTGAACAGTACAAAATACTTCATTCTTTGCCCATAAATCTACTGCATTGCCTGTTTCATTAAGCAAAGACACACCATTAACATAAAACGAGGGTCACAGCTTTCTAATTGATCAACTTGTCTCTTAGAATGTTCTCTTTTAATAAAAGAATGTGCCTCTTTTGATTTACAAAATCTTTGGAAATGATTCCACTTTTTACATCTGTGGCATGGCTGACCAAAAGCTAAGCACTTTTCTATTTTTAGTTACATGATTGCCACCACAATTATGACAGTTGACTCTGAGGCTAGGTGAGAGTACATGCTTTGAGATTGCTGACACCCTTGCCCTTCACTGAGACTGTCTGTACTCTGGCATTTGCAAGAAAGCTACAGGGTTTACCAGTGATGGCTGCAGGGCTAACCATTGCTGCCATGTGCTTGGGCCTGTTTCTTTTAACCATGTGCTGCATACTATCAACATGAGCACTAGAAGATACTGGAAGAATGCATTTCTCTTTTGTAAACATATTTGTGCGCTTTTATGTAAGCTCATATATCTCACAAATCTCAATGATCTTAGTCAAGGTTAAATAAATAAATAAATAAAAATAAAAATGAGATTTTGTTCTGGTTTAGACTTTTCATCAACCAATATGATGATGTTGTTTTACACTTGTCACTCCAGCTATTATGCTGATGTTCTCATAGGGTTGAGACTTTAGTAATGTTTTACTTCTCTGTTTCACCAATTGTGTTATTATGTCTGTAGTTACTACTTGACCCATGTATAACCGTACTTGAATGTAACTTTCCTTTGTAATTTTTGTCTATACACTATATATATTAGATGTTGCCTTATTTCTGGAGCTTTTCTCCCCGGGACTCCACTGAAAATGGACCTGGTTCCAGTGGCCTATCCTGGTTAATAAATGTAAAATAAATGAATGAATAAATAAATAAATAAATCACTGTCTAGAAGCAAAATCTTTCTCACAGCATCATCTTTAATACCACACACAAGTATTTTATCAACTCATCCCTTAAATCACCAAATCTGCACATTTTAGCTTTGTTTCTCAATTCAATTATATATGCTGAAAAAATTTCCCCAGGCTTTTGACCCCTTGTGTAAAATAAGTGTCTTTCTATTGTAATATTTATTTGGAGGTTACACATTTCACTAAATTTACATTTTAAGCACTTTGAGTCTTCCCTTGACTCAACCGTTACTACTATATGATGCTTTTCCCCCTCTCCTGCAAATACAACAGGTGCATACATAATGAAAACTCTTTCAATGGCTTCTGAACCAGCTAAATTAAGCAGAAGAAATGCTTTTATATGGTCATCTTTATCAGAAAATGTAGCTTGTATGAAAATATCATACTCTTGCTCAAACACTGTCCAATTCTCTGCAATATTATTATCAAATACAAGTGGAGCTGGTCTATGAAAGCCTTCTGTCATGACAACAAATTATAGTAAAACACAATGGAATTCTTGCTCATTTGTAATTATGTACAAACATGGACACACAGCCAGTACTTGTAATAACATTCAAATGCACAATAAACTTTTTGAAATACTGTACTTTGCAAAATATGCTTTGAAATGGCTGCATTTTGTGAAATAACTGTACTTTAATATTGCACAAACCTGCAAACACTTTATATGCCTTTGATACCTTAAATAGCTTTAATTTATAAGAAAATGCAGCTCATAGTGAAAACATGTGTCCGTTTTCCTTATTTTATTAATTTTATGCAATTTGAACTTTATTTCAAACATTTTCGTAACTGTTTTGAATATTTTATCAATATGTTGCATTTTCGGACATCTCGTTTAACTAGAAATTCATTTTGAGCATTCTAAGAGCTTTGTTTTATATTTTTCAAATAAGAAATCATTTAAGCAAGTTTGACCTGTTTTTGCAAGTTATACATGCAGTAGGGATGATCAATTCCTCTATATTCCTCCACCATTAACTGAGTGCCTCTGGTATTAAATCTGGATCCCATTCTGACACCATGTCGCTCATCTCAGTTTACAATTGATGATGAACAGACGGGGTAGTTTGTTTGTATGCTTTGTTACATAGAAACACATCACGATGGATAGCAGCATTACAAAATATAAACAAACTGATTAACTTGACAGACTAGACAGACATGCATGCTTACATCTCAACAGTTTACTACAAAATGGCAGTCAGGCGTGCACATGCTCAATATTTATACACTTATGCAAGCCCATAGAAAGGCTCTTAAAAGTATACATGCATACTGATCTGCAATGCTGCTGTATGATTGTAATATCCCTAATATACTCATTACTGTAGAAAAAGTGAAGTCCTTATTTGCAGTATTACTTGGGGTCCTTTTTACCTTTTTAAATCAAATTATGTCTGCAGCTCAAAGTAAAGATGGTGCAATTCACACATCCATTTGGACCCACTATATTTAGAGACAGGGCTCCAACAAAAATATATTCTGCTATTGTTTGCTTATAGGTTTATCAGTATGTACTTGGCTAAAGACCAATGGGGTCTTTATAAGCCTAGTTATGGAACCCAAATGTATCCCATGGGCTATTTTGCCTTAGAGGTTGTTTAAGGGTAAACTTTAGTTAGGGCATGCTTTTACTGTTGCCTCTGTCCATCAGACAGAGCATAGGTGTCAGGCAAGGAGTGTATTTTAGATTTCCCATCCACTGTCCCAGGATACACTTGAATAAGGTTGGGGAAGGGCTCTGCTTCACATGGATGGGAAGCCTATTCCAGAGAATGAGAATTCTGTGATATAAATACCTAACCCACCAACATGTCCTATTTAAATTGCAAGCAAAGTTTAAATCCATGGATCTAATAGTTGTGATGCTGTTAATTTAGCAGATATGCAAAAGTTCCATTAGGACAGGATCCAAACATGCCTTGTATGCCAGGCATAAATAATATCTCAGCTGTCTGTAAAAAAACAGAGAACAGGGATAGAGTTTTGAGACAAACTGCATAGTGCATTGTGTTTACACCCCGTATTGTTTCTGTGAGCAACCTCCTTGAACACTCCAGTTGTTGCATGTGCCTGGTCAGGTACATACGGAAGGGAGCATTATTCTCAATGATGAGTCTGATGAGGGCTGAGTCAATACTCACTCAATATGGTACAATGACTTCTCCAGACTTAGATGAGATGACGTTACTTATAAGTTGAGTGACATAAAATGATTTCCTTACTACCTTAGATACATGCCAGTTGAAAGCCAGGTTACTGTCTACATGAGTCCCTAAATCCCTGATTACTGTGTCTACTTTTAGGGGTATTTTATTGATGAAGTAGTTTCCTGGAGTGTCTGACTGCCCAAAAGGTACTATTATGCATTTTTTGGCATTGAGTTTTAAGCCATATCTTTGGCACAAGTTATATGTCTGCGCTAGGATTTTGGAGGTGTCTATGATTGTCCCCAACTTGTAATGATCTGTAAACTTGGTAAACCAGAGGTTCTTGACATTGGTCTTGTCTTTTGAAAAATAGATGCCAAAGAGGATCCAGCACAGACCTTCAGGGGACTCCACTGGTGACTGGCGCCTTTGTGGAGATGGTCTTTCCAATTCTAACCTCTTGGGTCCTATCTGTGAGCCAGCTTGCTATCCAGTGGGTTACATAGGATTTATGTTTAATTTCATGAGTTTGTTTACAATGCCCAAGGGAACTATTGTACCAAATGCTTTAGCTAGATTAAGGTGAGCAGTATACACTATTCTGCCCTCATCCATTGCCTTGGTGACCTACACAAAGAAGTCCATCATGTTCAGCAGACATAATCTCCCTTTAATGAAACCACACTGGGTTGGGTCCACTATCTGAAGATTTCATATGTTGATATGTCACTTTTAATCATTTCCATGATATTTCTTTCCATGGCATGGCATATAAGACTACTTAGACTAATGGGTCTGTAGTTCCCAGGAACTATTGATGGCCCACACTTGTGCAGAAGGATGACCATTGCAGTCCTCTAGTCATGTGCCATGAAGCCTGTTCAGAGGCTATGGCTGAATAGTGATGCTAGTGGCCCTGACAGGTCATATTTCAGGCTATTTAGGAGGCATCCTGGGATATTATCAGGGAACATTGAAGCTCTATTCTTGGCCAATAAGACCTGCTCCATAGTGATAGTTGGAGGGATTATGCTACATGGTATTTCCTGTGAGTGACTGAGGGTGAGAGGAGATAAAGTTATAGCTGAATTTGTCAGCCACATTTGCTTTATGTCCTGGTTCCATGAACATAGCTCCATTTACCAGCAGTTCGATACACTGTTGTATGCTGCCTTTGAGATTTTGGACACAGCTGAAGAAAATCTTATGATTGTCCTTGACCTGGGAGGCTATCTTCACCTTAAAATTTGATTTTCTGGACTTAGTCATCTTAGTTGCCTTTTCCATTTGATGAGAGATTTTTTTTTTTATCATTTTGTTGTTCCACTTCCAGATTTTAGCTATGACTTTTTTCTTCTGTTGTACAACCTGTTTAATTTTGGAGTCAACCAGAGTGGTTTGTTTTTTAAGCTGATTGCAGACATATTTCTGGTAGGCACAGCCATTTCCATATAATCATTGTCATGGTTATACATAGCTTCTGTAAACAGTCTCACTTAGGCTGGTTTGTAGAGGAATAAAGTCCTCCATGAGTATGGTATTTCATTGAGTGGAGAGTGACTCCAATAGGTCTATGTATGAGCTATGGGTTTCCTGGAACATAGAGGATGACCCAATGTTTGCTAGGATATGGTATGCAACTTTGTCCATGGTAATTTTGAGATGGAGAAACTCTAGTATATCTTCTGTTTAACCAACCTACAGGTACTGTGCCTGCTACTGATTTAGATTGAGACACCTCCACCTTTAGACCCTGCCTGTGCAGTTGCTGGCCTAAATGAATGGAAGGCACTGAAGCCTTGTACTGCCCAGGTACTCTGGAGCTTTAAACCATGTCTCAATAACTGCACATATGTCTGCATTCTCCATGGTGTGGAGAGCTTGAAGGGAGTGGAGTTTCTTGTTTAGACCCCTGGAATTGATCAGTAGTACCTTTAGAATTCCTTTGGTAGATTTTGCTATGTTGGAAGTTTTCTCAATTTGGCATTGCCTAACAAAGGCTCTATGGGGGTGACAATGTTTTACTCAATATTCAAATGCCTATAGGCAACATATATAGACTATATTTGACAAAGCAATGTGTTTTATTAACCATGTCCTCCTATACTGACAGATATTGTATCTAACCAGAATGACACAGAAACAAAGCCAATTATTAAGTCAGTCATCTTCTGTTCATATTGTGGCACCATCCTTGGTGAAGGTAGAATGCTGCTCAATGCTATGCACATACCAGCCTTTAACAAATAGTCTGAGAGCTGCTTAATGTCTCTTGTCATATAGTCTAGGGCAGCACGTATCATGTCTTTTATACCTACATGGACTGTGACTGAATCATACTGGGACTTGTGGTGCAGTGATTTGAGTGGGTGTATAACTTGGTAGATCCTGGCCCCTGCTAGGCAACTAACCATTATTTTCTCCTTGTTCGACCTGGTGAGTGGAAGATCAGTATGTCATACAATGGAGTCCCCGTGACTATTTTTATTTATTTATTGGCATTTGTTTACAGGAAAAGTGTATCTGAGCACTATCCTTTTTCAGTGAAGGCAAGGAGAGAAAAACTCAGTTATACAGACATCATAGACATCATTTGCATTGTTTCATCATTTACAGTCAGTTTCATCTATGAACAACAGTTCTGTTATTCAGATATCGTTAACATCAGTTACATGATTTACAAACAGTTTTGATTAAAAATAACAGTAACTTGGGTTGCATATGAATATATTTTTTAAGTTAAAGCATTAGAGCATCCCAAAGAAAGTAAGAAGAGGAGGAGGCACACTGAAGATAAAGGAGATGATGAGATGATAGAGATGGGCAGAGTTATAACAGTACATTACGTTTTGCACAGCAGAGAGTTATGGCACACATTCATATAGCTATATTAGCACCAGTTTAAGCAGGAGTGGTGCAGGACAGGTGCAGAGTCATTTATCTGTCAGGTGTTGCTTCAAATGGCATTTAAAGTCATTTAGGTGCAGACTGTTCTTAAGTGGTGTGGGATGGTATTCCAGCTGTTAGCAAATGCAGTGTGAATACAGGGAGTATCCTGCATTGTGGCTAGGTCTAGTTATGGAGACTAATGATTTGCCAGTAGAGAGTAGAAGTCTCTTAGTAGTTTAAGGTCGAATGATGGAGTGAAGATGTAGAAATTTTCAGGGTTTTGCAGTAGTTTCAAACATGTAATTAGCTGTGAGTATGACAGAGAATTGTTTAGTTTGAGGCAGTTTATTTGCTTAGAGAGAGGCAATGATGTGATCTATATTGTTGGTTGCTTGCAAATTTGGCTACTTTACTGTAGCATTATTCTTGTTTGGCTGATAGAGAGAAGTTTAGTTTTGGTTAGGATAGGAGAGACAAATAACAGGGAAAGGACTAGAAAAGAAGGGGCTATGTTTTGTTTAGCAGAGCCAGTAAGGTAGTGTTTTACTTTATTGAGGCAGCCTAGCTATTATTATGTATATTCTTTATGTCTTACTGAAGGTGAAGATCAAATATCAGATGGTCGTCTGTAGTCTCACCTAGTAGCTTAATGTGGAATACCAGTTCTATACTAGTCTTGTTAGATGACAGTATATTAAAGGTATTTTTTGGGAGGAGAAAGACAGGTGAGATTTTTTTCTTTGGATTCAGGAGGAGTTTTGCACTGTCAAGCTTCTATGTAGGAGAAGGAATTCTGGGTGAGTGCCTGGAGCATGGATAGTGTCCTGGCAGCACATATCAGAGTGGAGTCACTAGTGTATTTTAGTATTGTGATCTCTTTGGCTGCTGTGTTTAGGTAATTGATAAGATAAACAATAGTGGTCCTAGGATGGACCCTTATGGGATTCCAATGGATATAGGAAGGAAAAAGAAGAAATCATCTTGCCATTTCATGCTTGGATCTGATTAATAAAGTAACAATGAAATCCATTACGTGAGGCGGATAGTAACCCGTAGGAATAAAGTTTAGTTTGGAGAATTGGATGATTGACTGTGTTGAATGCCTTGGATAAATCCAGAAATAGGGCAGAGGTTAGGAGATCTGAATTTCTATTGTAATTTATTATATCTTTGAACCTTAGAAGAATAGTGGTAGTACTGTGATTAGTTCTAAAACCATGCTGTGAGAGAGAGAGAGAGAGAGAGAGAGAGAGAGAGGAGGTTATGAGAAGTACTATACATAGTAAGTTACGAGCGACTACATCTTTCTAAGATTTTCTATAAGTGTTGGAGAATGAAGATTGGTCTATAATTTGTAAGGTCAGTTGATGAGCTGCCTTTATAGAGGGTTATTATATAGGAATTTTTCCATAAGGTAGGGACATATTTGTCTTGGAAAGAGTGGCTTATTAGAACTGAGACAGGATATGCAAGACTATCTGCAGGAAACTTCAGGTATTCAGATGGAAGGCGATTGGGGCAGTAGTTGTCATCTTAAGAGAGTGTAGGTATTTTTTTACTGTAAATGTTGGCATTGGAGTGTGTGTGAAGTTTTGTTGTGGCTTTAATAATTGGAGTAGGATGACTGGATTTGTAGTAGTTTTGTTTTGAGCTGTATTTATAAAATGAAGTTAAACCTTTAAGCAATGTTGTGGGAGCTATTGGTTGGGGATAAGCTGGGTTGAGTAGATTTTCCAGGATTAAGCATTATATTTATTTATTTCCAGAAGTTTTTGGATTGTTTTTGGGTGTTGCTATAATAAGCCTGATTTTGTCCTGTTTTATGTATTGTTTGCTATGGTTCCTTAACCACCTACATTGCTGTAGTGCTGTTTGAGCCATGACTTCCGGACTTTATCTCTTAAGTTTCATGAGTTGCTTTTTTTCAGTTAACCAAGAAGCTAATTTGTGTTTAACTTTTTTGTTTCTTAATGGTGCTTGCTCTGCCAGGATATTTATAAATATTGTATTAAATATGTCTACTGCTTCATCAAGGGGGAAGTGTTTTAAGTGGACCCCAGTTGATCTGGAACAGACTGGGAGTAAGTTTCATTACTGAAGTTACTGAGGCTTCTGACTGTGTTATTATAGTGATGAACCTTGTGGGTCTTTTTGGGGTGTCTGATTATGTAGCTTAGATGGTGGTCGCTTAGACTATCAGGTAGGATGCCACCTGTGGCAACATTATTTGGGGTAGAAGTTAGTATCCATTCTATGAAATATTCTTTAGATGTGGCCTTGTTTATTCCAGCTGGGGTATTGATCACATGAGAGTAGAGGTAGAGCTGAGTTGAATTTGCTGGGTTTTCTAGGGTGATCTTTTAGAAAGTATATGTCAATATCTCCTAGCAAGTTGGTTTCCAGTCTTATGTTGATCAAGACCCAGAAGTGGAGCTCTTCCAGGATGGGGATGTTATTAACTGGTGGTGTGTATAGACTTATGATGGCTAGAGATTTGTAAGTATTCAGTTTGAGGTGTGCGATGAGAAGTTCTGCATTGTTGGAAATGTGTATAGTAATATGGTAAGTGGCAAGATCTAAAATATTTCTGTAGAAAACAGCAACTCCATGATCTTTTTTGATAATCCTATCCAGTCTGAGTATATTATAACCTTGTGGGAGTATTTCTGTATCTTTAGTAATTGACTTTAACCAGGTCTCTGTGGCTATCAAGAGATCAGGAGAGTGGTGGGTCAAACAGGCATGATCTTCTCTGATTTTGTTATTGAGACTTCTTAGATTATTGTTTCTTGGGTAGTGTATTGGCTTGCCTTATGGGCTTGATAGTTAAGGCTCCAATGGGTGTGACATTATGTGCAGTGTTAGGTGTCATTACTGTTGAGTGCTTTTGAGTTTGCTGAGGATAATGTTTGAAGTTGTGAAGTCTGGGAGGCCTTTGGTGATTGGGAAGATTACATTTAAGTACCTCAGCATAAGTAGGTCTATGTGTGTGGTGCATGCTGTGTTTGGTAGGTGTAGAATGTGTGTTTTGGACAACCAGACTGCTATTTTGAGTGTTTGTATATAAGAGTTTTACTTCCAGAGACATTGTGCATATACATCTTTTGCATAATGTGTTTGTTTCTTTGAGGATTTAATGGTTGTCAGTGAACATTAGACAACAGGTACTTTGTCTCAAGATACCCACATCCACCAAACTGGCTGCAGAGAAATTAGAAAAGTGCATATCCATGAAGTCAGATCCTTTATTGGGTGAGCTACAAGGGTGTGGTGTACAAGGGGTTTATAGTGAGCTGATTAAGGGTGCTTTTGGCACTAGAGACTAGACAAGGCTATAAATTCATGGGCCAGTGCTCCTGAATGTGCAAATTAGCAGCTGTACGCTACCCAACATGCAAAGTATTTGCTCAGCACTCACCAAGTTGCTGGTACAGTTTCAGATATATATTTTTAGAGACATTTTTTCTAGATGTCTGCATCTATACAGGGCACTACTAACAGCCACGGCACGATGTGTAGCAGCATGCAAATGTGTCAGATTTATACAGGCACTTAAAACACAGGAAAATGGCTATAAGCCCTCTGACCAACAAAACTACTATACTTACATCTTTCTTATGCATTTTCCAACTCAGATAGAGCAGGCCACCCCCTACTGCTACTAGATGGAATATCACAGTCCTCTTAATGTAAAAACAGAAAGAAGATTGCTTAAGAGTATATGCTACCATAACAAAATTAACAGATTAGCTGAACAAGGCAATTTCAAGTCAATCAGACAACACCAAGACAGCTTGAGCTAATGTAGTAATTTCAGTCTTAAATGCAGATAAATGCACAAATGAAACACGAAATTGGGAGTCGGCCACTTAAATAGCTTCTGGAAGTGTAATTTTTAAATAGAGCTTTTACATGGATAGCACATGATGCAAGGAAACCAATTCAGATACACAGGAAGGGACACCATGCATTGCTGGTCTCTATGGAAATGAGCCAATAGCCAAGCAAATGTGCCGAATTTATGCATGCACCTAAAGCACAGGCAACTGGCTTATAAGCCCTCTGGCCCATAAAACAACTGCACCTTAATGTGTATTAACAGCATACTTCGACACTAGTTTATTTAAGTATAATGTATTATGCACACACTCTACAAACATACAAAATCACTATCGCATTTGAAATAAATATTGCATATAGCCAACATATAACTACAAGGTCAATTAAAAATCACATCTTTTATTGTTAATCATGGCTCTTCATGTGTGCAGTTAGGCATGTGAAGGTTTCTGCAGCCATAGTAGTTACACTAGCTAAACATCATGCTGCCAAGCAAAACTTAATATAGGTAACACAGAACACATAAAGTTATACTTTGTAGATTTACAGATGCTGTGAAGTAACCAGAACCATATACTTAATCTAACACATTAATATCACAGCACCAGTCCAAAAGTATTTTACAGTTTCCAGAATACTACTATAGATATGTATTTCTACCTATAAATATGGTGACTGCACAATATAATTGTACCTTGCCATTGTTTATCCCTAAGATGGGAATACTCAGTGCTATTTTAGATAATGGATATAAGAAATATTATAGATATCTGACAATGACTCATTGGTAATATGCAAATTAATAGTGGTAACATTCCTAAGCTGTGTATGAGTAGAAAACCAATCACAGAATCTCACATTTAAGATGTATCCTATGTACTGTCCTGTTGTTTGGTCACATGACATCACCACATCTTATTACAGTATTGCTTCCCAGAAACTACATCACAGCATGCAGGAAGTCAAAGAAGCATAGGCATCATATATACCTCGAGAAGTCATGCACTAAGGGCAACTGCACATATCCAATAACAATGTCAGTGTCAGTGATGAAACAGGTAAAACACTCAGCTTTGGAACAGAAGGCTATGAGTTCTGTTCCCACACCAGGTAATCAGTTGCTGATACTGCAGCATAAGGGGGTGCATTATCCTTCAGATGAAATATTAAACCAATGTCCCATTTGCCTGAGTTGATGGTAACTCAGGTGGATATAAAATATCCAATGGCGTCTATTGAAAGAGTAGGGGAAGTTCCTAGATGCCCTGGCCAAATATCCCTTTGTAGTATAAATAACACATCAGGTCCCCTTGAAAAGAGACTCCTAGCCTGTTGGGACTAACTTGGTCAGCAAAATATAAATCAATAAATAAAATAATTCCATAAATGTATCAGCAACATATCATTACCATACATCTTATAATGCCCATAAAACTACATCAAAGTCAAAACACATTTTTCAACTAGTATAGATACTCGGAAACAAGTAATGATACAAGGCAATGACAAAAGAAAAACCTCCAACCTTTTATATATCTATTATATTCATTATACATATTGCTGTTATAAGCATGTTGAATGTATTTCATTTTACATGTGTATGCCACTACTGGGATACACCAAAATAAGTCATGTGTCCTGCCATATAATTATACTCTCTTGTATGCAAATATGCAACAACTCCTCATGGGTGACTGGATAATTTGCCATTCTTTACATTTTATCAGCATGATAGAAACTCCAATTATAGTATGCGATACTATTTAGTGCACCTACACATTGCATATTGCTCAGATGACCACATATTAACATATATCAGATGTATGTATATCTAGGTATGACTGTACTGCATTGTACTCTGTCTGCACTATTTAAGAAATACCTGAAATGCACAGATATGCCTGTATCTCTACATGGCTTATTTTTTATTTTCTAAATCTATAATGAATCTGCAGGATGTGATGACTTCTGAAGAAGTACGACTCTTCTGAGTCCTCCACTCCATGATAGCAGTTATATAGCATCACCCAAGTATTTAACTCCACCCTCAGCAGGGCAGGTTCATCAGCTGGTATAGACTGGTTGGACTGGTGAAGAAAGGGTGTGAGAGAAGCATGAGATTGGTATACACTGTTACTTCTCACAGAGGATGGCTTGACAGGGTACTGGAAGGCCCAAACCCTTCGGTGCTGGCATAATTCAGAAGACCATTGGGAACTGATAGACATGAGCATGTCTCTCAGTTTGTAAGTGCACATTCACCTCTTCTGGTCACTGCTTGTGGCTCTGGGCTTTGGTGAGGCTTTAAGAATGGCCTGTCTCACACCACTGTGTCATCTTCATGCCTCCTCTGAAGAGCGATGAGCAGGCATAGCCTCATCATTCATATCTTCTCCCACCAGCCCTTACAGTTGCTTGAGTCATTAACTGACTCTAGCCTGCTTGGGTCATATTAAAGATATTATCCCTCTACACCTTCCTCTGCAAGATTTCAGGATTTCAATACATACTTTTGCAGTAAACATGGGCTTTCAGGCATTGACAGTGTGTGCTATCAGTCCAATAAATTCTGAAACATTTTGTGTTAATGAGGTCAATTAATAATATATGGTACTGAAAGAGCAAAATACTGTAGCCAATATGCCATATAAGTCTGTATTATTCTGAGATGCTCACATATTTCTCTATATGAAGAAATAATGTAATTGACTGGTACCAAGTTATGTTCACTTATTTTATGCCACACCAGATGTACTATATCACTTTTCAAGTCTGTGTGTTGAATATAGTGTTTCTCCCATGTGTTTGTTAAAGACTTCAAAGGAATATTAATACTTGTATATTATGCTATTTCTTACATTTGTGAGATATTGCTTGGGAACAATTCTACATAGGTGGCAATATTTCCTCTGTAATGCTTATTGTGGGCAACTTCTGTGGACACACTGATCCATATTTTTCTATACATGTATGCTGTCCATGGTGATGTTGATCGTAGCACAGAAAACACTTTATTGTCAACAATTGCCCATGACGATATGCTGCATACTCACCCCATCCACAAATAGCTGCATCTCAGTGGCTGTAGAGAAAAAGGAATCACTGTAAATTCACTTACA
>NC_056731.1:1655060796-1655070796 GCF_019279795.1 Protopterus annectens | reverse complement strand
ACTTTTTCTCTCTCAGAATTGCATTTTCACTTTATTTTTCCCCATTTCTAAATGTTTATTTTTTAAAATGAGCTTAGCAAGGGACTAAGCAAAACTGCAAGCTCTTGTAATTGCTATTGCCATGTTTAGTTAGTTTTTTATTTTTATCTTTTTTTTTTTAATTTTTTTTCTGATTAAACTGAAAAGCCACTTTCTGCAGTCTTAAAATGTGGCAGCCATACTTCTCAACCGCACAGGAAATTTGGACAGGCATAAAATAATTGGGGGACAAAGACTAAAAACAGGGATGCATTTTAAATACTGTGGTTATATAGTTTGCTTTTTCTAGTCCCTGCTTCACCACAGCTTTATATACTGCCTTGAAGAAGGAGACTTGTTTTTTCTTTTTTTTAACTGGGCAATATCAGCAGGTTAACTTACCCTTGTTAGGATGATGATGTACATTAATCCATTTATCAAAAAAGAAAAAAAAAACAATAAAACACCATGGCTAATATGCAGAGCTTTTTGATTCTGTCAAAACATACAAGTTCAAACAAATGGAACCAGAGCCAGAAAAACATCTCCTTGTTTTCAGCATTGTCTGCAACTATTCATAAAGAGAGGAGATACAAATATTTTTGCTCACAGCCAATTACATGCTTAAGTTGCAATAAATGTCAGCAACTGTTTTGATTTATTACAAATGTTTGCCTTATTTTCTGGAAAAACACTGCATTATGTACTTTGAATAGACATTAATAAAGAGAGTAAAATTAAATGACAAACTGCAACTATAAAGTACCTATAAAAACTTGCATTCTATGACTATTAATCAGAAGCCATAATTCAATTACCTTTTGATGGTTCTTTGTCAAACTATCAGGAAATTATAGTTGGATTTTCTGACACATGCTGCACCCAAGACTGCAATTCCTTCCTCAAGGATTTCTATGCAGCTAGTGCTGAACTTGTTGAACTATATTGCTATAATCAGTGCAAGGGTTCTTGGTGTTGCCAACTTTCCAGTAAAAGTAAAGATCACTTTTCTAAAGAAGTGTGTATACGTTTTTGCAACTTCTACTGAGCTGTCAGTTCAGTAGAGAAGTGTACTGGACACATATTACATTCTTCACCCTGAAGATAAGTTATAATCATTCGTGTATCCACAGCTTGCACAAGTTAAACATAATGCAGTCGGACAACATGGAGACAAGTGCAGAAGAACTGGGGAGGAGGATGCATGTGGTTCCCTGGTTGACGAGTAGACGTGCAGAGGAGGATGGCAGTAGTTAAAGCATGGCTGAGTTACAAACTGGCTAAGAAGGTGTGATCTCAGAAGAACAGTTTTTGGGAATAGGTGTTAAAAATGTAGTGGACTCTGAAGACGATGAGTCCACTTTATGACATACAGCAGGGTGTGTTAAAATGTATGTACATAACCATGGCTAGACGTAAAAAGCTAATATTATAAGAGAAAATTACTGCTGGAGGTGTGATGACCAGGTCAGGCTAATTACATAGGTACTGGGAGTGCAGCCCCTCCAATGTTTAGAGGGCTAAAGTCCTGACTGCTCCCCAGGTGCATGCAGACAGGCAACATAGGGAACAAACTTGCCAAACCATCCTCTGAGCAGCAATGGTGGCTTCCAGGCTAGTTCTCCTCACACAGCAACTGTCATCACTAGCTAACACTTGAGACAGTAACCCCAGCCTGAAGGGGTTAAACCCAGGAGAAGCTGCATGAATCTGTGGTACTGGGGAGTGTAGAGGCTCAGGAGAGCCATGCTGCTCAAAGGATAAGCAGACAAAATCCTAACCCAGACAACAAGTTGGTAAGAAAATATGTTGGCAGTGTGAGGAATTTAAGGAATTGTGGGAGAGGCATGACAATGGTATGTGGCAAAAAAGTATATTGGACTCCAGTGTCAATGAAATGAGGGATATACATGCTAGGAATTCCAGAGTGTAAGTAATCTGGAGTAGTATAGTGTGAGTGGAAATGATGTCTCTAGTAAATTTATTAAAAGGAAGATAGTGAGCAAAGGAAAGGCTAGGATCTAGGAATTGAATATCTCATTGAAATATATGGGCAGACTAGTGGTAGCTTTAGGGTATAGGTAGGCAGTACTGGTAGAGTAGTGAGGATGTGAGGGTAAATTAAGGGTTGATAAATAATTGTTCAAAGGGGAAGGAGATATTGAGAAGGTTAAGACAAATGGATAGAGTGGTAAGAGGGAAGAATATGGAAAGTAAGAATGAAACAGGGCAATTTCAGGGAAATATATATTTATAGAATTGATGAGTGAGCAAAGGGAAACACATGCAGATATGAGTGAGCAATTTTAAGTAGGTAAAAGAGGGCAAGAGGTTAGAGGGTAATGTGTCCCTGCATGGAAGACATCTTGCTAACTGAATTGTCCATTAAATTTGTGTGTGATCTACACACTAAAAATCTATTTTCAGATTTTCAGAATACCCAGTGTAAGATGTATGCAATATATAACTGTAAGTTACGCAACTACAAATGTGAAAGTCAAAAACAAACAGGGTTTGGGGATAGTAACCTTGGGTGAGAGCTCCAACCTAGACTGAAGCATTACACTGTAAAAGAGAGAGCCTAAGATGACAAAACTAACAACAAATGGTGAAGTGAATTTGGTGAATAGTGTTGGTTACCAGTAGAAAAAAAAAATGAATGAGGAACTTGAAGTTATAAGCAGTCTAGATGGAATCCCATCTAGGGGTCTTACACCTGAGTGTTGGCATGTACAATGGAAGTTATAGCTGTTAAAGTAGTAGATGCAGAGAACAGGTCACAAATTAACAATATGTATAAATTATTACTGGTACAAAATGAAAGTTTTAGGGTGCAGACATGGTAAAGTATATTCAATAATGGGTGATGTTATTAGTGAAAGGAGGACCAGGCCTTGGCAACCAGATAGACTGGGCTCACAGGATAAGTAAAATAGGTGAGGGACAGGACAGAGAGAGAGAAGGAGAGATGTACATTCTAGTAAAACTGCATACAATTTCAATATTAAAGACTGGATTGTGAGGCCGTCTTCATGGCAAAAACTGAATAATGTTAGAAGGACAGTCAGTCACAGTTGTAGAGGACTACACAGTCTCAATATAAAGGCAGAGAGACAACTTTTCCCCAGCAATGTGGCTCTTAAGGTGAACATAACCAGAGGAAAATGCTATACACAGCACTTGTGAGAAAAAGCTGGCAGGGCAGGGCTTAAGACTAGAGGTCCTTGGACGAGATGGTCACTTACTATAGGGACCTTATGGGTGGCAAATAGCAATAGTGGATGCTGAGAGCTCAAATGGGCACTTCAGATGTACACCATCAGCCCAGAAGGGATGTTGGCTGAAGATGTGCTTCATTAGGAGTACAGAATGAAATAAATGAGAAACCTTATTTACAAAAAACTCAGGAAATAGTGTCTGTTGATCAAACAGCTTCAGCCACATACATTTTGGTGGGCTCTAGTAAGATTGTCCAAGGACTGGGAGGTCAGAGAAAGCACATGAACATGGGAGGCAGATCCCTACTGAAGCATTCTGCACATTGAAAATGGTTGCGGTGCATTTGATTCAAGAGACAGAGGAAGAAAGTCCAGGAAGTCATGAGGGAGCAAGGGGCAAGGAAAGAAAATGCCTAGATGGACAACAAATGCAGAGCAGAAAGAGAAGGATTGGAGTGTCTGTACTGATAACAGAGTCTGTGAGCTGCAGCATACAGTGGTTGGAAGGAGGTTCAAATCAGAGCTAGTATTCACATAACTAACGTGCAAGTGAGAAAGGAGTGTTGCAGAAGAAAGTGACTGACCTAACCACTATTGAGAACTGTGTTTCTTTTCTCTATTCTTTCCTGTGCTACCAGTTGATCCCAGAGGAGAGGAGGTCTTTTCTGGAGAGGAAAGGGAAAATTGGAGCTGAACTGATTTTAATAGTTAGAAACTATAAAAAGGGGGAATCAAGAGAGGCAAGAACAATCCAACGGAGGGTCGGATGGAGGTCATGCTGAATGGAAAAATAATTGTTCCTGTTTAGAAGTTAGGGAAAGTAAATAGATCATCAATATTTTGGCTTCATGGATAATGACCAGGTTTGGCAATCAAAACGTTCCTGGTCATCTTTGTGTTTATTAAAAATGTTAGAGCCAGTTCTACTACTAAAGTTATTGTTTCTCTTTTTGTTCATAGGTTCATAGGTGTGTACTAGACTAATGGCCTTGGAGCCTTTACAAGCCTAGCCTATAGGTTTACCCTGGCATCATGCCACTCAACCTTAGTTCCCAGTGCCTCTGTCAAGTAGAGCCACTGGAGTGATCTCCAGGGTGAATTTTCTATTTCCTATCCACTCATCAAGATTTCTCTTGAAGAGGGCCAGTGAAGTGCTCTGCTTGACATGTATGGGAAGTTTATTCCATAGCATGGGCAGTCTCTGGGTTATGAACCTGTCCCTCCAACATATTCTGTTGATTGTGGTAATGAGGTTGAGGTCTCTGGAGCATGTGGTGTGGAGGGATTGGGATTTCTTTACCTGTAGCATTTCTAACAGAGCTGGGTCAGACATGGCTTTGTAAGTCAAGCAGAGATCGCCTCTAAGTAGACGATATGAGACAGAGAATAGTTGGAGTTTTTTGAGTCTGTCCATATAGGACAAGTGTTTAAGGCCTAGGATCCTCCTTGTGAGGTACTTATGTGGCCTCTCCAGTTGTTGCAGGTGTCTAGTGAGGTACATGCCAAATGGGGCATTGTACTCTATGATTGGCCTAATAAGAGAAAAGTAGAGGGAGACAATGACCTCTTTCTTCCTCGATGCAAAGCCCTTAGTAATGAGATGTGCCACATAGAAAGACTTTCTGACCACAGTGGCAACGTGGTGGTCAAAAGACAGTTTGCTGTCAACCTGTGTTACCAGATTTTTTATAATGCCTTTTGTGTTCAGTGGACTACCATCAATGTGGTAATTCATGGAACCGGATTTTTCCCAAAGGGGATGACGACACATTTTTTGGCATTGAGCTTAAGGCCATGGTTCTGACACCAGTCGTTGGTCTTAATGAAGCCTTTCTGTAGGATGTCAACATCACTTGGGGAGTTAATAATAGCTCCCAACTTGCAATTGTCTGCAGACTTTGTCAGCCAGAGTCCCTTCATGTTGGCCTGGACTTCAGAGAAGTAGATATCAAACAGGAGAGGACCCAGGACCGAACCCTGTGGGACTCCACTCGTGACTGGTCAGCATTCTGACTTGGAGTCAGCTACTTTCACACTGTGGGTTCTATCTGTGAGCCAGTTTGCAACCCACCTAGTGATATAGGGGTTGATGCCTAGTTTAGTGAGTTTTTCTATGATTCCTAAGTGGGGAATGGTATCAAAGGCCTTGGCCAGATCAAGGTAGGCTGTATGAACCACCTTGCCTTCATCCACAGCTCTGGTGACTGACTCAAAAAAGTCAACCAGGTTGAGCAGGCATGATCTTCCATTTCACAAAACCAAACTGTGTGGGATCCAGAGTTTGGAGATTCCCTATAGCCTTGTTTATTAGGTCCATGATAATGCGTTCCATAGCCTTGCATATCAAACTACGCAGGCTAATGGGGTGATAGTTCCCAGGGTCTGTAGTCGCTCCTCTCCTTTGTTTTTTTTTGTTTTTTTCTTCTGAGTAGATTATTATTGTTTAATTTATTAAATTTGTTATTCATATACAATGAAATATATGGTGTGCTAATAATAGTTTTGCAGGTCATATAGCTCGATATTCTTGGCAAGCTTACTGACAGGGAAATGCAGAGAGCATATTGGAGTACTATAGGCTGAAAAGAAAAGGAGGCCAAAGGCAAGTATACATATGAAGCGTTTATTGATCGAGAACTAAACAGGCTAAAATGGGTACAGAAGAACTAGTCAAGAAAATGCCCTTAGAATGTTAATAGTTTTTTGTATATGTACTGTGATTAATAAAGGAGAGGGGAAATAAATCACAAAAGAGATTGAGGAGCTGATGTACCTTCTTGGTATAGGGGGCAATCAGACAGAGGGGGGAGAGTGTATCTGGATGAGAGTCCTTGTCCAGCTACAAGGAATAAAGAAAGGTTTGCTAAGAATATGGGTAGGGGGACTGTACATTTATTTCTTTATTTATTTTATTTCAGTTTGATGACCGGGTATGTCCACTGGGCCAAGAAGAGCCCGTTTTCAGTGGAGACCTGGGGAGAAAAGCTCCAATGACAAATAAACATGTAAATTACAAATATATACAAAGCAGTGTGATTAGTTACATCAATCTGAGAATACAGTGTAATATATATGAGGCATAATACATGCAAGGAAATACAGATAATAGAACAGTGGTGGAAAGTTTTTGTAAGTACACAGTTATAGTACATATTATATGTAATAAAATCACAGTTTTAGATATAAAAGGAGATCTAACCCAGTCAGTCACAGTGCAGCAGGAGACTGTCCTTTGTAGGTAGTGGAAAGCAGTAGTAGGCAATGTAGTGGTATGAGAATTGGGTGTGGAAGGGGGTGGGAGTTAGAATAGTTTTTGTAGGAGAGTTGCATGGGCATGCCCATTTTGAAGAAGATGTGAGACTAGGAGAGATTTGAAGCTGGTGTGGTTAGGAGTATTGCACAGAGAGGGAGGTAGAGAGTTCCATAGTTTAGATATGGAGCAAGATAGCAGGAGGTGGCCAGGGGGTCGTGACGATTTGTAGATTAGTAGGAAGTTTTGGTTTTCTGATCTGAGTGAGCAGTTAAGAATGTAGGGGGTTAGGTTGGCAGCGAGACAGGGACAATAGGAAGGTTTGAAGATGAGCTTGTGGGTAATGGTAAGTTTAATAAAGCTTAGGTAATGTGATAGTTTGAGCCATTGCAGGGCATGGAGAGAGTGGCAGTGGTGAGATGAGTTTTTTGAGTCGGTAGCGAATTTGCTGATTTTATTGTAGCAAGATTCGAATTTGGATTGTAGGCCAAGTTGTAGATTAGTTTGTAGAGGAGCACCATACATAAGGCAGGGGAGAAGGTAGGAGGAGGCAAGGGTTTTTCTGTTGGAAGGGGTGAGATAGCGGTTGTGTCTGTACAGGAGTCCTAGTTTTTGGTGGGGTTTTTTTTTTTATGGTGGTTTGAATATGAGTGTCAAAGTTTAGGTGTTCATTAATGATAACACCGAGCAGTTTAGTATTTGACACAATTTTTAATGAGGACATGGTTCTGGCTGAGTATAGAGAATGAGTTTTTGTTGATTGAGGAGTTTATAGAAGGGGAAAATCATCAGTTTGATTTTATTAGAGTTCAGGGCCAGGTGATTGTTTGCATCCAGGTTTCTGTATTAGAGAAATCTAAATGGGTATTTAGAAGCAGGTCGGTGGGGAATAAGCTGAGCAGATAATTGTTGAATCATCTGCATACTGGATTAGTGATGACTCAGGGATGGTGTGGTGATAGTTATTGATAAATATATTGAAGAGTAGGGGACCTAGAACAGAACCCTGGGGCATGCCAGTGGGGGTGTGTAGGAAGGGAGAGGTTGATGATTTCCATTGCATGACTTGTTGTCATTCAGAGAGGTAGCTAGAGAACCAGGATACGGTGGAGGCAGAGAGGCTGAGAGAGGAGAGTTGAGATAGAAGTATGGGATGGGAGATGGAATCAAAAGCTTTGGATAGATAGAGAAACAGGGTAGATATGAGAGTGCCAGAGTTGCGTGCTTGGTTAATGGTCTTGAGGAAGGAACGGAGGGAAGTCATGGTACTGTGGCCAGGGCAGAATCCATGTTGAGTGGGGGAGAAGATTGTTATGTGTTAGATATGGCAATAGTTGTGAATGGATACATTTTTCCAAGATTATAGAAAGTGGGGAAAGGATGGCAATAGGCCTGAAATTGGTGGTGTCATTGCTTTTACCACCTTTATGTAGAGGGATGATGTATGCATGTCACCAGATAGAAGGGACGTAGGCTTCTTGGATCGATTGGTTTATTAAGATGGAGATGGGAAAGGCAATGCTATCTGCAGCTATTTTGAGGAAAGCTGATGGTAGATTGTCAGGTATGTTGCAGCAAGGTTTTAGTTGGTGGAGAAGTTTTTTATTGCACCTGTGGGGATGGATTTTAGGCTAAAAGTAGAGGGAGGAAATTTTTAGTCCGGAAGTGTGGGGGGCAGGTGGAGTTGGGGCTGGGGAGGGGGTTGGGGAAAAAGGAGGATAATTTAGCTATACAATCAACAAAGAAGGAGTTGAATTGGGTGGCAGTTTTGAGGTCGGTAAGATTGGAGTTGTGGAGGAGAGAGGAGCTTATGTCCTAGAATTTTCGAGGGTTGGTAGAGTACTTAGACTGAAGTTTAGAGTAGTATGCTTTGCGGTCTCTAATTATTCGTTTTTTTATGATGTCTCGGAGTTGTTTGACTTCAAGTAGGGTGTTACATTTTTTGTTTCTTTGGTACTGCTTCCACGTTTTGTCTCTTTGGAGCATGATTAGTTTAGTTTCTTTTGATAGCCAGGGGGAGGCTTTAGCTTTGACACATTTGGTTCTTAGAGAAGCATGGTTGTTGAGTAGGTTTAAGAAAGTTTCATTGAAGTAGTTAGTGGCAGTGTTCTTAGGGGGAGGTCCAGTCAGGAAGTTTTAGACATTCGGAAAACGTTTGGGGCTTGAAGTGGGAGAGGTTACGTGTTTGAAGATAGTGGTGTTGGTTTTAAAGAGGAGATGGGTGATGGTCAGCAAAGACAGGTAAGTGGTCACTGATTGGGCCTGGAAGGATTCCAGCAGTTGAAATGAGGTTGGGATTGGATGCTAAGATCCAATCAATGATGGTGCCAGAGGTCCCATCCTTGTTGGGTCTGGTGGGAGAGTTTATGAGTTGGGTGAAGTTGAAGAGGTTGATTATCTGAGATGGGGTTTGAGAGTTTATATTGGCCCAGTTAATGTTCATGTCATCTAAGATGTAGGTTTCATTTTTAATGGTAGAAGAAAGCCAGGACAGGATATCTTCTAGTATAGGGATATTGTTGCCTGGGAGCATATAGAGGATGACAATACATATGGATTTGTGATTATTGATTTTTACTAGAGCAATGGCAATTTCAGCTTTGGCAAAGTGTGGGATATGACTGATGTATGGAGTGACTGTATGGGTAGAGGAATATATAATAGCTATGCCTCCACCTTTCTTGTTAAGTCTATCATTGTGAATCATTTAGTAGCCAGGTGGGAGAAATTTGTTGTCTTTTATGCAGGGTTTAAGCCACGTCTCTGAGATGGCTACAATGTCAGGGTGATTGTGGGTAAGCCAGGCATGGAGGTTAGGGATTTTATTTTGAAGGCTTTGAGCACTGAGTGTAGTGAGGTGAATAGAGTTGAGTGTTTGAGGGAGTGTGGGAGGGGAGTTTGTGGTTTGTGTGGTGGGAGTGAGTCTGGGACTGGGATAGATGTCGCCAGAGAGTGAGAGGGAAATTTGGTGGAGAATGGGAATAAGGTAGTTTAATGTGGCTGGAGAATTTGAGCGGTGGAAGGGGGTGGACTTAAGAATGTTGGTTACTATAAGGGACAGTTCATCTCACAACAGCACGTGTAAAGGAAAGGATTGGATTTAAAAATTATACAACTACAGACAACAATGGAAGAGCAATTGAAAGATAAAGTGATAAATGCTGATGTGTGATTATTGCACTTGAGGTAGTAATATAACTGGAGGAGGAATATATTTGAAGTTAGAAGTGTAGAAATCAGAGGGTGTGAGACCAACAAGGGGGCAGATTAAAGAGTGTAGTAGAAAAGGAAAAAAGAAGCCCAGGTAAACTATGATTTCACTCTGAGTTGCTGCCTATATAGATGGTGTTGAAAAGTTTAGGCATGTTATGAATGCAGGAAGGATGTCAGCAGTGCATGCCCAAATATCCAAGAGGCCGTGGTCCATAGGATAGGTAGAGGATGTGGGAGAAAAAGGGAGTGTGGGGCAGTTAAATGAAATGTGATGGAATGAATATCTCAATAAAGACAGGGA